>NW_015374251.1:859175-935321 GCF_001272555.1 Dufourea novaeangliae | reverse complement strand
ATTCGACATTCGTTGGGCTCTCAATTCTATGTACCAAAATCCCTGCTCATTTTGGTTACCCTACCGCATGATTAAGAAAATAGAACAACCCCCAAAGAAGAACGACCCCATGAATGATGCGCGCGCGGATGCCTGAGGATCCAGGCGACAGGATTAACAATCGTTTCGTCCCCCCGTTGTTGCTGGGTTTGCGATCCTTTGACTAACGAGTCGACCAGAACGATAATGAAATGCCAAGATGTCGTCGAGCCAGACACTAGAGAAGCAACGAAACAAGTGGAACGAGAAAAAGAACATAAAAGGATAGGGGGTGGAAAAGGACAATTTGACTGCTTCGTTAGCACCGGAGAATCGGTGCTCGAGGGACACGTCTACGACATTGTTAGCATTTGAATTATCCCCTGGGACATCTTGGAACTTGATTAACTATCGGTGTGTGGATCGTAGAAATCGACGATCGGGTTGATTGTGACCCATGTGTTACAAAATGTGCTTGAGAATCGAAAGAACGCCCCTGAGTAAGCCATAGAAACGCAAGGGTTACCAGATGGATCATCCGACGAGATTATTAAATTTTAACGGAGATTGGGAGTGTGATAGTAGTAATTCCATGTGTGATTGATTATGCACGCGATTCGTTCCTAGATATTCACGAACCGATCGTCGATTTCAAAGAAAGTTGGACGCGTTCGCGAGTGAAGGGATCACGTTTCGCGGCTTCGTATAATTGGAGGACCGGCGTTAACAAGTGCAATTCCTTCGAGAGTCGTTGATGCGTCTGGGGAGTTCGGTAACGAGGCTTTGACGAGGCTTCCGTTTTAATGATAATGAGGACTATGCCCCGCCGCCACTGTTGTTCGATGAACGCGATCAGACTGATTTGGGTTATTAACTCTCGTCGAACGATCCTACGCCGTCCGAACGATTCGATTCATTTTACAGGGGAAATATTAATATACTCGAAGCACTTTCCTCTGAATGTATCTGAATGTAATAAGAAGGAATCAATTTTTCTTCTATCATTACACTGAGACAAGATTCTAAGACAAACCGATCGAATGGATTCGATGGCCATCGGGAATAATCACCGTTTGCCAATTAAACTGATTGGCAGTTTGACGGGGGGGGGGTGGATTGGCTCGTAGTCAAATAAAGCCTCGACGAAGGGGGAGGCCCGATCCGGCAGAGATGGCCGACCGCAGGTATAAATCCCTCTGTTTAGAGAGACACGGTTCGACGAACGTTTAATCCGACCGCGTGGCCAATTTCGAAAAACGAAATATTTACCTTTTCGATTCCGTGAAATTACGCGACCATCTTTCCACGGCAATTTCCGTTTCACGCCCACGACGATACGCGGACATAATCGGAATCGACTGTTTAAAATCGTCGAAAATGTACCCCAGGGAGAGATTTATCGATGACAATAGTAAATACCGTTATGAACCGACATTTCCATCGGTACAAAGTACTCCGAGTAATTTCACACGTTTTTTTGCGTCAACACTGTAAACACTGAGAGACCTTGTCCGTCAACGAGAAGAACAAATAAACTAATAAATCGTCGATGAATATTCGAAGGCTCCTCAAGACTGAATGTTCAGATGTCATTTATACAGTGGATGGATTTCTTATAATTCGTGTTAATAAAAAATATTTCGAAAATATTGCAGTTTCATTTAAAAAAACAAAAGGTAACATTCATATCCCCGAAAAATAATAATAGAAAATACCGATTTACGTAACTTGTACTCACTTGAATATAGTTCAACTTCTGCCTCGTACAATTTTTTGTAGAGTTCAAAGAAGTTCTGGAAATTTTGTAGCCACACACACACAATGACTCACAAATCTGTTCACAGAAGGCTATCACACTTATTTCACCAGATTACGTAACAAACGTAGACTGCAGATTTTATGCATTTATAGTCTATAAGGCGACCACCAGTAAAAGACAAAACTTTGATCACATGCATTAAGTTGTCTATTTTATTCCGAACTCGATAAACTACTTTAAAGAAGAAAGAAATTCCTACATTTGCTCTTGTCTTTGTTACTTACTTTACAAAATGTAATTTTGCATAAAAATCCGCAGTCTACTCGTATCGTTCGAATAATTGCGAGCGATATGGTAAATTCGAACTGTCCCTCTTCACTGTCAAAGTTACACTCGCGTCAACTCCCATGACCGTCCATAATCGTCGCGAGTTTGTGCGTGACGCGCACGGAATACTTTTGCACCGAGAAGAACTTTTATACCCCACGTCCGATTACGCAGACGTCTGCCAAACTTCTGGGACGCGTGTTTCCCGTTTTTGGACGACGACTGCAGTTAACATTTCGTCAACCACTCTCCCCACTCCTTCCCCCGTTCGATGGAAAAGTATTCGATGGAAGTTTGTCCGACGTGGCCCTTCCCCCTCTCCAAGCCTGGGCGAATGAAACTTCCGAAAGTCGTAGCGGCGATCGTGTCACTTGGAAACCGTGGAACGTACGACTAGTGGAGTTCGTTTGTGCTCTGTGTGGAGTTCGGGAGGCACTGATCGACGAAAACTTTAATTGGATAACAGGAGTCGCGTTGAAAGACGAATCTCCCCCAACCATGATCGAATCGAGGGACAAATCTTCGAGAACTCACGAACCACGCTGATTTCCACGGTGAAATACTTTTAGGATCGTGTTGTTCCTTTCGAACGAGAGTTTATAGTGGTGAAATTGAATTGGAACGTCCTGTATGACTGTAATAATGGGATACTTGAAGATCCGGTTGAAAAAGAAGTTCCTTTGCCGGCGACAGAAATGTTGTTCGATGGATTGTAGTTTCAAGAGATCCCGTTGTTGAAACGTAAATAGTGAAGGTTTAATGAAACACCTTGTATCACATTCTCGACAGTGACGCGTGTCAACAATGTCGTCGAATAAACTCGAGATTTCGAAGGGCCGGAGGTTCCTATTGCCACCGTGGGGCTTGATAGAAGGTCGCACAATTTCCTGATACCTCGACGATCCACGTGTTTGCATGCGCCGTACCATCAGAAGTACCATTATTTCAACATTGAAGTCGTGCTCCCCGAGATTCAAACCAAAAACCAGAAATAGATTACCCAATTATTCACCGATACGAATTCGACCAGAGAATATCCTCTCCCAGACAAAGAAATCAGCCAAATTGACCTGATCCTGTTCGAAAGCTCGAGGACCACGTTCACCCGATTCGTTCACACACGGCGAAGGAAATCGATTTACGTCGACGTCGGAAAACTAAAACAACCGCGGATGGAATCTGACCGCTGGAAAACTCCTACTGAAAGTGGAACCGCAGCGTCAGGCTTCAAACAGTAGACCGCCACTAGGATTACAAGTGAAACGTGGAAACTCGCGGTGGTTGCAAGTTGTTGCGGCCCTGGAAGCCTAAGTTGGAGTTTCGCGGACGGTCGGTATATGTGTATCGGGGAAAAGCGGCACGCGAGCGAAAATTTCCGGCCTTCCTTCTGTTTGCACGTGCTCGAACCGACGGACCACGGGGCTGCTGGTACTGTTTGTGTGTGCACGCAACCGACTGGCGGATAGAGAGACTTTCACCCAGATTCGACGAGGTTTCAGAGAGCCCGGGCACGCCCGAAAGCAATTTCCTGCGGTTTTGCGCGTCTTTTGTTTGCTCGTTGCATCGCTCCTGGCTCGCGCGCATCGTGCCGGGCTATCCTATCTACGGGCTTTTTCATCTTTCACAGGAGGGAATATGATGATCGAACGCGTAACACACATTCAATAACATCAATTTCGATCGTGGAACGAAGTCTGTCTGGAGGGGAGACTTCTATCGAGGCGTTACTATAATGGTAAACGGATATTTGAGACATTTTCCTGTAGTATTTGCTATTCTTTAGTTTATCGAATTCTGTTAACGGAATCGAGCACACCCGATGCCTCTTGATCGAACGGTTCGGCGATGATTCCAAGTGAATTTATTCCGTGGACGGGGCGGAAGAAAAAATTCTCGGAAATTATTCGTTGAATCGTCTGGAATTGGACAGCTCCGGTTATCCCTCGCTATCAAAACTTCCGCGAATTCACGCATGAATATGCGATTATTCAAATGACGGCCGCATATTTCGGCCGATGAACCATTTGCATGCGTTCCGATCCAACCTCCAGGAGGGGGGAGGGAAACGGAGACGTTTCCCGTGTATTTCCTTCCGCCGCCTGAATCCCCCTTCCATAATAATGCTGTCGCTGATAAGCCTTCGGTGAAAAGTGAATCTTCGAGTCGGGGAAGGCTTCGTCCGTTAATTAAACGGGAGATGCAATAAACTGAGGATTAATTGTTTTCGAACGAGGAATACTCTTGGCAAATACTTCGATGGACAATTGAATTTCTCGTGTAACTGACTTCTTTCCTACTGGATATGGCTCAAAAGTATCGAATAGGAAATCCAAGTTCCCAATTTACGATAAACGAACGATACCAAAAACCTTTCGAATCGAACTGTACCACGTCGTGTTTAATTACTCCAAGCATCGAGGGCGGATTTATCGGGCTAACAGGACCGCGAAAGAAATCTCGATATTCGCAAGATCGAGAAATATTCGGATCATTCTTTTTAATTAAAAACATTCAATTCACGGGGTTGCATCGAACCGAATGGAGAGGAGATTCATAAGCATTTTATTTTAATGCCGTCGACGGAGGATTTCGACGGGAACAACGTCGAATTATAAATTTAATTAACCGAATGGCAAAACTTCGCTGCTCTCGGATTTCCGCATATTTTGATCCCGGGGCAGCATTGAACGTAATCAAACAAAGTGGCGCCCCCCTTCCCTGGATTCAAGTGACACCCGCTCCGTAATTAGGGGATTATTCTGTAGATTGAATCGAATAACGGCCATGGCGAATACAAATTATTGTTGTCTCGTTTCGGAGCCGTTCTCGGTGCCGTGGCTCTTTTATACGATTTTCCGAATCCGATCCATTAGCTGCCATGTTTCTCATCTGTCTGCGAAACCATATTTATATTTACTTTTTCCGTGGATAATTTATGCCACCTACGTATTTCATGATTTATGCCAAGAAGGTCCCTTTTCTTTTGTCTTGCATAGAAATTTGCCCAAATATTTTAGATAGAGACTGATATTTTTAAAACATTCCATTTATGTAAACGCCAATTCCTAGATATTCATTCAAATTTTTATTAACAACTTTGACGTCGGATGACATACTAGCACGTCTTTTCAAAAACAATAGCTGAGAGCGGTTTACGTAATCGTACGTTTTTCTTAAATAAGAACAAGAATAGTAAAGAAACAGAGAAAATTTGTCTTGTATACAAAGTTTGGCAAATGAACATTAAGTAGTAGGTTTTAAATATTTTTGAAACACCTGAATTTCTATATTTGCAACAACAAATACCCTCCCGCCAACAAAGTGTTAACATCTGTTTCGAATCGGTCACATTGTTTCGAGGGAAAAAATTCTGTTTCATCAAATTCCCATTAATCCGCGACTTCTTCCAGGGTCGCGCAACAGCCGTCCCGTGGATCGAAAAATCGAATCAAGGTCGACGTGCGCGGAACTAGAGGAACACGCGTGACTGCTTCATCATCGGTCATTTTCGTGGTTGAAGCGTCGAGACGCAGTGTCGCGACGGGGCCAGCCTCTCCCTTCTCGCGTCGATGAAAAATTCATCCCCTCGTTGTGAATACAAATCGAGCCATTAAGATTCAAAGTGCGCGGGAACCGGCGGTGTCACGTGAGAAATTCACCGGAAGTGAAGAGTTTCAACCGCGAGAAATTCTGTCGTGTCTGCGTCTCTCGATCTCCACGAGGCCTACCCTCGACTTCTTGGTTCGTCGAAACGAAAGAAATCGATCAGGTTTTCTCTCGAAAACCTTCCACCGTCTTCGTACTATTTATTATCGTTACTTATTCATTTATTTATCTATCAATATACAAAGTGGTCGGTATCTGATGTTCAACAATCTTAAAGGGGGTGATTCTACATCGAAAAATAAGTCGAAAATATAGAGTAAAATTTGTTAATTTGCAAAATTAATTCGAAACGCGTGTATTTATTATTTTAGTAAGTAGAAACAGAGTGCAATGAACAGACAAGACGCGTAGCTAACAGAATTTCAAAGTCGATTCTTTCGAAAACGAAGAAATTCTATTGTATATTTTCGAATTACTTTTTTTTATGCAGAATCCATTCCCTTTCCGGTTGCACCACCAGTTACCGACCACCCCGTATAGAAACAATAACGAATATCATTACGAGACCGTGTTGTTCGGATTTTCATGGAAACAAACATTAAATCTTTTGGAATCGATATTGAAACATAATATTTACTATTTATTTATCTGAAATATCGAATGTTGTAGCGGATTTAATATTTGTTTCCAAGAAAATCAGAACGACACAGCCTGGTAATAGTATTCGCCGTATATATCGTTATACAATATTTATAATCAAAATGTAAATACAAACGGAACGAAGTTCGATTTTCGAAGCCCGTTCAATTAACAGAACTCTCCATTCGGATCTTGGCCACTGTTCGGGGCGAAGCCAAATTGCGTGGAAGGTAATTTACCAGTTGAATTTTCCCCCACCCCTCACCGTGAGAAAATACGAAACGATGGATACGGTAATGGCGACTAACGCCGGTGACTGTAATTGATTCATGCATTTGGAAACGAGCTTGGGCGTACACGCCAGCGCCACGGAATTACGTCTATGGTTACGTGATCTTTAGCAGGGCAGGGCACGTTGTTAACCGTGCAACTCTCGAAAGGCATTCCGGTTAACGCGAGTCGTATTACCCCCGTGGAACTCGCGTAATATCTATCCAGACGAACCGTGGTAGGAGGATGCCCGTTAAGGTCGTTGAAAAGGATTTCGTAACGAGGACGAAATGTATCGAACTTTTCTCCGTTAAACGAAACCGATGGAACCCTTGCAAATTTTAACACTTTAACGACTGGTATGGTTGGCACCGATGATCGACGTCCACTTTCTTACACCTACCCACCGTATTACAAATTGGGTATTTCCCCAATAAAGAAACTGTCACTATCAAACTGTAATATAATATTATTAATATCTACATCAGAACTGGATTTTCATCTGGATTTTCACATTTCACTCAACTACTAATTCATTTTCATCTCCACCGTTTCTCCATCCGAAAGTGTTCTATCCAGTCATTTTCCACCGTAAAAATCACTCACTCTCTGTACCGTCATCCCCGTGAATTCTGGAAGTATTCTCGCCGGCATTTTCCAGTCGACCCAATTTCCACTCGTGGCCATTACAATACCTCCCCTCGTGTGCAAATTTCCCAGTCGTTTGTACCGTTATTCCCCCGCGCGTCCAACTTTCCAAATTAAGTCATTTCCACGGGCGACTCCTACAGCACGGACCTGAACTTTCAGTCGAGTCGTTCGCAACTTGTTCCCCCTCGAATCGACGTCGCTTTCTTCGTCTACCAATGAGGCAGCAGGGGGTGAACTTCACCCCTCCGTGCTCTCGATATTAGACGTGCTGGAACGTCGAGTTATTAGCGTTAATTGCCGGCGATATCGAGCCGGATAATTAAGGGATTAGAGGAGTTTCCGTTTGTCGGCGCACGGTGGTTGTATATTAGAAACGGTCTGAGGAATTAGTGTGTTTGGCGGCGGTGGGAACGGGTGGAAGGTTTAACAGGCCGCGTGATTCTACGTGATTTATGAGACTGCTGCACGGTCGATATACAGGGTGGACCACAAAACATGATCAAACTTAGATTATTCTACTGCTAGCTGTTCGATTAAAATTTTTTTCGATGCTTAATAATCAGTGCAGACGTTATGAATAGAACTAAGCAGTCGTTTCTTAACGGTTTACGCGAGTGTATTACAGCTAGTGGGCACCATTTTAAACATCGTTTTAATTAAGCTAAATATTTTCTCAATGTTTCTTTGGTTTAATAAGCTTTAACTTTTTTTTTAATAAGCCATCGATTAAAGGTGTACAATTATGTTATTCGGGGACATTTAAAATCCTTAGGGCAATGTCTAGAATCGAGAAGATGGACGCCACTCACCACCTTTGCAAAGTCACTTAACGGCACCCTCATCGTGGACAAAATTAATCGAACTTTTCAAGGAGTTTGCAACGACTTTCTTTTAATTTCTCTTAAGTGGAATAACCGTAGAACTGGCCTGGCAAGCAGGATTTATGACGGCTGAACTAGTTTCAATATTCTCCGTTCCTGTTCCACGAACGAACGCGTCAGATCCCCCATTTTTTCTCCGCCTCCTGGACCGCTAAACTTTCTCCAATAAATATTACGAAGCCGTGAAAGTGGCCCCGGGGTTATACATCTTGCGCCTTTCTTGGGCCGGAACTTCCGTCGTTAATTACCAGTAATTATTATTGGCCGGGAAAAATAATTTGAATAATTATTCTTTGGTCCTTTCGGCTTGATTTAAACATCTGAAAATTTTCCTTATGTGTCTGCATTTGTACACTACAATGGACGCCTACTTCAGGAACATTTCTTAACGATTGACAGTACGAAACTTCTTTAAATGACATCCAACCATTAGAAAAGAACAAACAATATTTTTAAAAATGCTTTAGATAGTCTTCAAATAATTGTTGGTTCTTGATTTCATGAAAAACAAATTTTGTACAAGATACCAAAAATATGCTGTGAGCGTTACCAAACCAGCTAAAGTTTACGGTACCAAATAGAATAAGAATCGCATTGATTCAAGCCAATCATCGCTCGATCAAATATTTTTCATTGTCTTTTCACCTCGCCTAAATTAATTGTAACTTCCGTCGAGTTGCATTGTACCCGTATTACCCGACCATTAACGAGGACAATACTGCGCTCTCTCGGGGTGTAGGCGGGCGATAGATCGATTTCCCAGCGAGTCGCGTCGTGGTCGGAGATTATTTCGACGCCAAAGAGTCAGACAGGTAATTGAAATACTGGATTAGAATCGAAACTTCCAAACCAGGTCACACAGCTCGCCTACTAACCGCAAGAGAAAATTTGATTAACGCATCCCCTCGATGGATCCGTTCGAACGGACTGGAAATTGAATACGCGTTTGATAACACGATATCTGGAAAACTGAAGATCGTCTGCGCAAACATTCGATCATGGCGACTGAATAGGCGGCGAACCCGAACCGTTTGAGATCCTGGAATGTTCGTACGCATTCCGATGCTCGGGACCAATCACTTCGAATCGGGAGGAGGCGAATTTCGTGCCAGTGGAATCGGACGATTTTGGTCAGACCACGGCCAGACGCACGGTCTGACGACGTAGTTTCGAATGTTTGCGGTTCGACACGCTGATGTTAGGGTTATCGTCGATGGTAGTCATTCCTCGATTCGTATTGGGTTCGTGGTGCTTCCAGGTTTCTGGCACACCGGACTAATAATTAGTCGATAAATATTTCTATGGATACTGACGTCCTTAACCCCTTGAGCGGGGAATGAATGGGGAGTATGAAGAGCTGAACAGCAATTTCAATGGACACAAAACAGAAATTTTGATAAGAAACGTACTCTTTTTCTTACGATATTATTAAAATTATTGATACAACGGTCGTTTCTGTGACGTCAAATTGTATACAACAGTCTAAGACAACGCGGATAAATCTACTGTCCCCGCTTAAGGTGCTAATAAGTGCTTGTGAATAAATTATATGAGAATTTTTGTAAGATTTAGAAAATTCTTAGGAAAATTTTCTTTATGTCGTAATCATTTTTAAGATCCCTTGTTACACGTGTATGTATATAGGTAAATGTTCAGTCGACTGTCAGCGGCACACGTGGCGCAGTTGCGTCACATTATTTCCAACGAGCGACCATAATGCGGCTCGCATGAATATTCCACGAGATCTGTCTTCCCTGACACTCAATGATAGACACCCACCGCCATCGTTAACACACGCGACATCGCGCAATTTGCCGTCACGTTTCCAAGGCCGATCAATCGATTTCCAGGAAAGGAAAACGAAACAAAAAAGAGGAGGACACGTCGAAGAGCGACAGATCCCACGACGGTTTCGTTGCCGGTCGAATTATATACACGAGTCGGATGACTACGTGGTGTAATAAAGATAATTTCTACGACGTTGTGAATCGAGAAGGGTCTTGTGGATCTGTGGATCTTCTGATCCCTTATTTGTAGTACATCGCGATGAATGATTATTCGGATGAATTCTTCTAGGATTAGATTAGTATTTGGGCTTGTTGAGACATTCGATTTTGTACCTAATATTTCACGTACACCATTAGGAACCTGTATATTATCATCTTACAAAATCTCGTTAAAATCGAAGTCGGACAGTTGGGATCCCTCCTCTCTTACAAGTGAAAAGTTAGGTCATGCAACCTGCAAGGTCATACAGAGCTGAAAGAAAAAAGAAGAGAACAAGAATCCGATACAGAGGAAGCGAGGTAGAAAGAAAAATAACACGAAAAAGTCAACAGATCCATAGAACAGAAACGAAAACCAACAGAGCATCCCGGTGAAAAAAAAAACGATACCGAAAGCAGATGAACCGTATAAGACGGTTGCTTTTTTTTTCGGAGAAAAAAAGGAACGGTGGAGAATGCAGCGACGCAAATACACGGCGGGGAGGGAAACGCACAGGAGGAGAAACAGAGAGAGAGCAAACCCCCGGTCACGCTCTGGAGATGGATCAATACCACCACCACCACGAAATCGTGACGGTGCACGGGATTCACCAGCCGCAGCAGAAGGGTGGTTGTGTGTCTTTCGGCTAGGTGCACTTTGACAACGACATCTACCTTAACACCACCACCATCCCTCTGCTCCCTACCCCTAACCTCCCGTATCTGCAGCGCCCTCTCACTCTTCACCCATTTCTCTCTTGGTTGTTGCTCCCTCTCTCTCTCTCTCTTGGTTGCTTCCTCTCGTTTCTGCGCGCCCTCAGATCCAACCCCTTGTACCTCGACGCCGCTTCGAGCACGCTACGAATTAAATTACACGCGATCCAGGTCCCGGGCGCTCTTTGTGAAACGGCCACGCTCGGTTACTTTTCGACGTACGAGAGAGAGAGAGAGAGAGCACACGGATCGGGGGTTGTTTTTCCTCGATTTTCGACACACTTCCGACTTTTCCTCGACCCATCGCAGAGCAGAACACCACCCCTCCCCTATCGCTGATTTGTGCCTTTTCCTTTCCGATTTTTACGAGAGTGACATACATCTACCTAGTTTTCTTTACGTAGTGCGAATAGATGTTTCATAGGGGTTGTTTTTTTACTGGGAAAAATCCAGAAGATGGAATTTCCTGTTTTTACCGACTGGGGTGAAATTGGATGACCTCTAGGATTCCTGAAAATCCGAAGAAAATGGGAAATATCATTATTTAGTTCTAGTCGAGTTATCTGGGATTAGCGGACATGAAATAAAGCGCTGCGGTGTCCAGCACAGGTCAGTATTCAGATAAAATATCGTTCGATAAGCGTTCCCATTGCTCTCCATTTCTCGATCCGGCGATTCAACGAAAGAATAGAATTTAATTAAAAAAAAAACTGTTCGAATCAACTGCACGTTCACCGAGCAGCCATCATTTACATATTTAAGAGAGGAGGTGTCGACGTCGCGACCTATAAATATTCCCGTTTCATCGACGAAGAGATTTATACGACCGTGTAAATAACTATTACCCGTGTGACGATTGCAATGGAACGCGCACCAAGGCCCAGAAAATCGTTCGTTAATTAAACACCGAAAAACACCGTAACGGGCTTTGTATAACCGGTTTTCCGCCGGGAAAATTGGCCCCGCCGGTGGTATTCTCAATTAACGCGACACCGTTTTCCAACCCCGGACCCGTGGAAACTCCGGCCCTTTCGCGTCCGACTAGAAAAAAATACAGAAGGCTATGCGCAAGAGAAAAAAAAAAATTGGCGCTGTCCGAATTTCTTTCGAATTTTTCGTTAGTTGGGAAATTCAACGAAACGGGTTCGTTGCAATGTACAGGGTGAGTCACAAGAAACGAAGAACATCAAATGCGGGTTAAATACCGTTATAAACTTTTTGCGTAAAATTACTATCGCAGTATAATTTCAAACAAGACCAACAACCTCTATTAAATAAACATATACATTTTCGACAATTTATCATTTAAAAAACAAAATGAAGTGTGTCTGACTACATACGGTTTTTTTCACTGTGACGCTCAACGTGTAAAGGACTAACACAACTGGTAAGAAACGTATAATATACAATTTTGTCTTCTACAGATGGTGATGAACAGGAAGTAAAATATTTTAGGATGAAATTCTGAGTTAGTTCCATGGAACGCCTGGAAATTCCCTCGTACTACAATGCCATTCTCGGCTAGGACAAACGTATTGCATGCAGTTAAGCGGCGTTAATTACACGAGCATTAAACACACGCCGGGCAAGGGATATATGTATGTGTACCAAGGGTTGGGGGGTTGAGGGGGAGGGCTCGTAGTCGTTCAAAGATCCAGGGTACCACGCGAAATTATTACCAGCTTCGCCTAATACCGTCTAGTGTTTGCGTAGCGCGAGGACGGCGGCCCTCCCCGTAATTCCGCGAAAGGCCCGTCCTTAATTTACTCGAAGCCACACGGGCAGGCTGCTCAAACAACTCGGTAAAAGAGAGACGATGTCATTGTCGAAAACGCTTCGAGCACCACACGGCCCTGCCACAAACCCTCCGGTCTGTTTACGCGCCGTGATTCCGACTTGGATTACAGGGGTCACGGCCAAACAAGCAAATAGTCGAAAGAAAAGAGACCATCGTCGTCTCGGTGTATGCACTCTCGGCGAACTGAGGATGAGCACGCGAGCGAACTATTCTTTCCTAGGTGAGCTCGTTACGAGTCGTTTCCACTGTTAATAAAATCTTATTTTTCTTTCACTGTTTTCTCACTACTATCCTCGTTGTACGCTACTGAATGGGACATGGGACGTGACATGTAACGGGGGAATACCGTAAAGTCTCGATAACTGCACGCGTCTGTACTACTGGGGCCATCTAGAGAATTGGACCGAAAGTGTTCGAGGAATCAGTCATGCGCTCAGGGGGGGGGGAGAAATGACTTTCGAAAATCCAGCCTATATAATGTGATTCGAAAGAAACAGTAAACCAAACAATCGGAAAACGTTCGGAAATATTTATACTGAACATAATGAAAACTTCGATTAAGAAGAATCATCTGCAAAACATTTTCAACGTCAGATCCACAAATTTCGACACTATCTCGGCAGAATACTCCGTTGTACAAACAGTCTCACAGTGAACTGTTCTAAATTCGTCGTGGTTTTCTATTCGTGCCTGGAGGAACGGGAAAAAAAGGCGCGTCGACTTCACCGTGATACTTTTATTTCGAATGTTCCATTGTGGGTCCGTTTGTTCACGCGACGCGTGCACTGGCGCTGCCGGCAGCACAAAGCGTTTTACACGGCCGCGATGTATCGATTTTCGGTGTCTCGTTTGCGCGCTAGTATCGAAACGGGACGAGGCGAGGGGAATCAAAGGTGAAACGCTTTTTGTAAGCTCATCCGATTGTCGAGTGTTGTAACGAACACTCGCGATAGAGAGCCGTCTGCTGAGAAAAAGTTCCGTCGACGGTATTTTTCGGAGGAATTTCCGACGGCTTCGTTAGCGAAACCGTATCGAACAGTCTCCCCCTCTCCTTCTCTCGCGTTCGTTTCCTTTCTGGTCTCCAGTGTGAAACACTGTCGTGTTGTCGTTTGGTTTTTCCATCGTGCTTTCTCCGAAACGGGAAACAAATCGGATGCATTTTTAATTATTTTTCCGCACAGTTTTCCAGCACATAAATCGGCAATTTCAAAATGTTCGATTATATTTGGACGAATCGTGCGTTTAATGGTTAACGTTTCTTGTCGGTGTACCTCATTAGCCAGGAGGCACGTTTAAAACACAACATTAACGAGGAATCGCGTGGAAGATGATCGATGATAAAGTCTCTACTGCGCTAGTCGAAATAAATCTCAGTCGTGCACGTAATGGCTTAATGCGACTACGGGGAACCCCCTTCCCCCCATCTATTTTCAGAGGGTTGGGAGGGTTGCACAGCACACGCCATCTTATTACGATGAGCGATCGTCGGAGACGCTCGTTGCGCGTTCTCCACCCCTGTACCCGCGACCCGGCCAGATTAGCACTTTAAGGAACTTTCGTGCTCTCCTCCCCTCGTCCCCGTAGAATTTCGTGACTCGGAAAATTTCCCCCCTGTCTCTCCCTCACCCTTGATTCCTTACGACAGCATTGCACAGTTTCACCGAGAATTGGAACGATCCTTCGAGGGTGTGACTATAAATGTCTAAGAATTCCCAAACTTGGTAACTTCGAAACTTTCGTGGATATACAAAACCAGGCCAGAGTAGTTTGTATGAGAATTATACTCGGAACAGGTGGAACGGAATATTTTCACCGTGACGTTCCTCGAGGAAAGTGAATACAGTGGGTTTTGGTTATTCGGAACACATCGGGATCAACATCATTTCACGTGAATAATTCATGTATAATTTCATCATTCAGTCTCATAATTCTGAAATAACTTACGTTCCTCGAGGAAAGTGAATACAGTGGGTTTTGGTTATTCGGAACACATCGGGATCAACATCGTTTCACGTGAATAATTCATGTATAATTTCATATACATATCATGTAAATACTTAATAATAATTTAAGGGTATGGGCGTCGAATGGTTCAAATCGGTAGCTTAAATAAGCAAAATCCACCGTGTACGAAGTTCGAGGTAACATTTCGATAAAAAATTTCCCCTGTAACTGTGGAGTGTACGCAGCTGAAAGAAATTTCATCTTTCCGTCAGAAAAATCCGAAGCTTCCGGTTGGTTGGAACGCGAAGGGATCGGTATCAGGTCGTTGGACAACGTTCGTGACGCGGTTAAAGGAGGGAACCTACGACTGGTTGCCCGGGTCAAAGGAATTCCGCTTCGGAATAACGTCTCGGACGCTGTTCGTTATCCAGAAGCGTAGCGCAACCATTGAAACGCGAAAGGACCAAGGACCTCGTCGTATCGTGGCCCCAGCCTCCGTTTTACATCCCCCTTTCTGGAATGCCCGATAGTCCTTTGAGTCGCGGCCAGCCACGGGCCGGATCCCCTTCACTCCATTTGTTCGTTTATTTATCCGTTTCGACGACGTCGTCCCCGTTGGTAAAATTCGATCGAAAACGCCTGGGGTATATTTCTCTCTATTTCTCGTGCCCCGACCGAATGAGGTGGTCAAACGAGGGAATGTCGAGGAACGACGAACACGAAACAAAAAAAAAACGAAATGTTTCATTTAGCTGGAATTCCTTGACGACACAAGCTTTTCGTCAACGGGCCGGTCTCTTCTTGGAGCTTTTTTTATCTCTTTGATCGAATTACAATCGATCGTCCCCCTTTCAGGCGTGTCTTCTAAGAGCCATCATGCAATAAGGTAAACGACGTTAATCTGGAATATTTCGGGAATTAAAGGAAACTCTTTCTGCCAGTAGGTAGAATGTCTATATCAGAGTTGGGCACTATTTAGATAAATTTTCGAACAATATTTAAATAATCCAGTCTTTTCGCAAAGTACGTGTCAGAAATATTTGGGTGACGTGGCAGTCGAAGTGTTGGATGCGTGTCGCCGCTTTTATTCCCTCGGATATTCCTTGTAACCGTAATACGTTTCACGGGAACATTCGATAACTGAAAACGCGTCGTTTATTTCCGCGACGTTTCATCGCCCCTGCCCCCTTTTGTTCTTCGTCTTCATTTGTCCAACGGCGTTTATGTGCTGCAGATCGAGCGGCTTCGTGTTTTCCCGTGAATTAACGACGCGCGCCAAGAAGGTAACGATTGTCGTCGATACGTGGCCGGAAGTAACGGGGCGCGCACGGTCGCAGTTTATTGCGACCGGCAGCGCACGTACACCGGTTTACTTGTTTTCATGGAGTTCAGTTTCCGTTCGCTGTGTCGCTTATCCGCGATAAAGGGACTGCGAGGCATTTTTAAAATTAATTTCTTCCAAAAACTGAACGTCCTGGAAAAAACCAATTTGCATATTCGTATTCAGTTCATTAAGGTCTATCAGAAACAGAAGAATAGTATTCTACAAAGATTTGATGATTTGTACATCTAAAGGATTCCGTAACTTTTAGTATATCGTAACAGAATAATGAGTTACTGTTCCATCAATCATGATTACAGGTCTTTTCTGTCGCGGTTCGTGACTATGAACACTCATGTAGGAATATCTGTATCTGTATAAAATCAACGTGATACGCAGTAGGATTGCTCGACAGAGTCATTCGAGACAGAATATCCAGGTGATGGAGGCTCCCGTCACCTGCGCGAACGACATGCAATCGTGGAATAAAGGGAACATAGTGAAAGCTGTAGGCTGGAATTAAGCCGACGAGCCGAGGGGGAGGTTCTTTGCTCTTTCAGCTCGCTGGCTGGAAGTTGCTGGCCCACTCGGTGTATTTACTACTTTCGTCGCGGTCGAGCAAACAGGAAGCTCTAGTCGGTCGGTCGGCGAAGGGTGGGGGGTCGGTGGAGTTGGATGGAAACGAATGCTCGAATTCGCGGGAACGATTTAAAGAGACCGAAAACTCCTTTTTCCAACCCCCGGACCGAGAATCGTTCCGTCCCTTAACTTTTCCCATTCTTCCGCCGGCCCCTTTGCAATTCTCTACTCTCCTGTCTCCTTTTTCACCCCATCCCTCCCTCCTGCAACCCTCCTCTCTTACTCCACGGAATCCTGCACTCTTCTGTCTTTATTTTTCTCCTTCAGCTACCTTTTATTTCTGTTCCCCCTCTCCATTTCGTTCGCTGTAATTCTTCACCCCCTCTCTCTCTCCCTCTGGTCGTATGTTTTCCTCGTTTTTCCCCGTCCAGCAACAATCTTTACTGGCTCCATCTCCGTGTCTTTCCCTCCCTTCGTCCCCCTTTTACACAGTCGCGACACGCTTTAACGCAGAAAGCTAGAAACTCGTGTTCCCCATCGACTACTCTCCGCCCAGAAGCCACTGTGTTTCCACGGCATTCTTGTTGTACTTTCAATGGAATGGTCTGTCTTCCTCCCCCTCCCTGCCTTGGCCACCCTCCCCCTCCCACACACAGCCAAACCCCCTCGCTCAACCGTCCACGTCGATATCGGACCCCGTACTCGTGCAGGATCGCTCGGAGCTTTCTTATTTACGAGGATACTCGATGGCGAAACTCCTCCGGCCGGTTGTTTCCCCTGATCGTCCAGAGTGTTTAGCCATCGTGCATCACACTCCCTTCGATGGTCCAGGAAACATGGAGTCTGGATGTTTTCACGTGGATCGACGATCAACTTATTTCGTCGACTGGTCGATCAAAATTCTGTCTTCGAGTTACTGGTGTCGGAGTGAAGGTTTGATTGATCATTTTATCGTCCTCTTTCCCCTTCTGCCAATGTTCCACAAATTAGAATACACGTCCATTCGAATAAAATGATCTTAATCCAAGATTACTTATGACACCACGATATTTTAGCTGGTAAAGAGAAATTGATCTCCCTGTAGATTTCTAGAGCCCCTGTGCTATCAGTAATTCACCCCCTATCGGATCACAACCTCGAGAGCACCCTGTGTTTAGGCAGTATTCCAAAACCGTAGCGGGGATTGGGGATGGAAACCTCGCTAACGACCTTCCTAAAAGCGTTTCCAGCCTCCCCCCTGCGTGCGCGCAGTCGTTTAACCGTTGAAAACTGGACGTTTCTCCGCCGAAAGCAGACCCTCCACCCCCCCGCGGTATCGCCCCCGACGTTCCTTCGTGACCACGGCCATTAGTGAACTTGAAATTGAGCCGATTTACGCCGATGCGAGGAACCCCCCCCCCCCCGCTGATACCCGTGCTGCTTCGTAGACGGGAAGACGAATGGGGTAAATAGACAAACTGGGGGAGGAAACCGAACTTCCTGGGTTTCAGGGAACGTATTGGCAAAATGGCGTTCTAGACATCGCTCGAATTGCAACTGGCTTCGCTAGTTCCTCGTGAGTCGACGGTTCCCAGTTTGTAAATCTAAACCCCTTTACACAGATACGGGGCCTCGTTTCACGAAGCGTCGAAACACTGAAAGATCCATTACTCGTCGCTTCCTAAAGTTCAGGATCCGTAATTCTATAGGAACATTCGGGTTGAGCTAGGCCACTGCTTGTCACTGTTTCGGAAACATTGGAAATTTATAGGAAAATGACGATCCGAAACTTTGCGTTTCAGATGCATCCCCCTGTCTAACACGTTGACTGCCTCAGTGGAAAAGGCCGTACGTAGCCAGACATACTTTATTTCGGTTTTTTAAGTCATAAATCGGTCGAAAATATATCCGTTTGGTTACTAGAGGCTGCTGGTATTGTTTGATATTTATTTCACGCAAGAATCTCGTAACGATATCCAACACTGGAAGTACCAAACAAGTCGAAATAACTTGTCAGTGCATTCTTACGATAATTAAAATCTTCCAACAATATATTTTCTCAGATTTTCTGGAATCTGTTATTTTACAAATTTGCAAATTTTCAAAAGTTTCTCACGCCGTTTATCGACCGATTAAAATAGAAAAATGCATTTACCATCGTTAAGTCCAGTGTTAAATAATCCATCCTCTTTACAATACACGTGTCATCCATATTTACCCGACATGGCATTCAAACTGTTAAGGTTCCAATCCCCCTCCGAATCACCGTCCCACGCCAGAAATCGTTCGAAAACTCGTTAAAGGCGAAAACTTGTATATCGCTGGGCCAAGGAGACAGCCGAGGAGAGGAGCAGAAACCGGGAGAATGGTCTCGTGGTCGAGGTGAGCTTCCGTTATCAAAAAAACGAAGGGGTAAGCCAAGTGGGTCAAGAATTGACCGAGATGGCGCACGAAAGGGTGTTCGAATGGGGTAGAGGGTGGAGGTTTCAGGGGAGGGAGGGTTGAAAAACGTCAGCGACGACGACTGCGTCACTCGAAAACGATCGAGTTCGGGCCAGCCTCGGCCGGAATCCAGAGCCCCCGACATTGCGGCTGTGCCGCCGTCGAGCTATGACGCAATCCGAGTATACACTATACAGGGTGCGGCAATAACTATGTCCACTTTGAATATTGCCGTTATTTGTAATAATACGAAAAAATGTTATATACAAAACTCACACGGTATAGAGGGGGGCATATTGTGACACAAACATTTTCTGCGTGGGTGAAGGCATAGAGGAGATTTCAAGGCGATGTGATAGCCGGTGTTGAGACGACTTCAGCGAGCTTTCAATAAAAAAAATAGACATGATCTTGAAATCTCCTCTATGCCTTCACCCACGCAGAAAATGTTTACGTCACAATATGCCCCCCTCTGTACCGTGTAAGTTTTGTATATAACATTTTTTCATATTATTACAAATAACGGGAATATTTAAAGTGAACATAGTTATTGCCCCACCCTGTATATACGGTGCACAATGGCCCGTATCTAGGTCGTGGTGTCAGTGCTACTACACCCCTTGCACCCGTCAGAAGGGGAGGGGAAGGGCGCGCAACCCCAATTCAGCTAGCCCGGCGTGCTTGGAAAACCACCGCCGCGCCATATCCAACGGACCAGAGACCCCGGACAGCCCTGCTGATGACGCGCTCCTTGCTGACCTATTCCTCGTTTTTGCCCAGCTCGGTTTCTCTACCGTTGAGAAATAGGCTTAACGTTCTACGACTCGAGCGGACCTGCGAGATTGCTAGTAGAACCGATGCCAATTTATCCGACTTGTCTCGATCACCGAAAATTCGTTTGGAGTCCTATAAGCAGCTCTTGGGGCAAATAGTCAATTTGGGGGTTGTATACTTAATCGTCGATACATGGACCGTGCAAGAATTGACGGCTGGGGACAATCTCAACATGTGGGAAAAATGTTTTCTTTTATATCGTTTCGTTTACCTGCGATTTAACACTAGAACTACCGAACCAGGCAAAATGACTGCTCAGTACACTCTCGTAACGGTGATTAGATTGTTATAACAATACACTTTCTTAGATGAATTTGTAATTTCAAAATTTGTAAATTTTCAAAAGTTTGTTATGTTTATTGACCGATAGAAATAGGTATACGTTTGTTGTCGGTAGTTCTAGTGACAAGACTCTGTGAGCACAGTTGATCGAGTATTCCCCTAAACGATAATACATATGTATGTACATATATATATTTATAAGTAATATATTTATATAAGGGACACACCGGTCAAAGACCCAACACCCTCGATCCATTTCCCTCAACACCATGGCGTCGTCTATTTTCGTTCGTCCTTCGATGAGTCTCAACTCGCCGGGCCGTTCCAGCCAGCTCTAATTGTAACGTTAAATTCAATAACGGGATAATGGAGCAGAGTAATTTCCAAAGGGGATCAAGACGGCGACTTTATTCGATGCGGTATCGATCGCGAGCCGTATTAAAGCCTCCCGTAATCCGAGGACATTAAAAGAAGAACACGAAGAGGAAAGAACTAACGTTTCGATCTCCGGGCAACGCGTTCGTTTCGAGTGAATCTACGGCGAATTTTTCCCGGTGACCACGTGTATCGGAATATTCGGATTTAGATTGAGGGAAAAAGTCGTTTTCCGAGCGTTTTTTAGAGTCCTCGATTCGATGTTTATTTTCCTGTGATCCGATGAAACGAATCGAATCAAATGGAAATTAGAAAGTTATTTTAATCGGAGAAAGAAAGACGAAATTCCAAGAGAACTTAGGAATCTTTTATAAGCACACAATATCATCAAATCTAACTAATGTTCCAACTTCATTTAACCCTGGAACGCCACCATTGGGTTACCTGAAAAATTTTTTTGAGTTCAAACATTCAGCTTTTCTTTACCTTTCCTTTTTTATTTTTTTTTTTTAACAGAAACCACACTGTGCAGACCTAAATATGTAAAATGGTATTTTACATATTTAGATCTTATTTTGGTCGCGAAGGGTGTCGTTCTAGGGTTAAAGGAACTGCATGTCAATCGTTTCAGCGATACCACTGAAATCGCCAATTCTACAAACTTTGTAAAGGTGACACCCTTTGAGTTGGTAGAAGCTAAGTGAATAAAACCACAATTAACGCGTCCCATTCCACGAAATAACGAACGAGCGCGACCTATGATTATTCCCCGGCCCATTTTCCAATGCAAACTCATTTCCCTGACGAACGGGGCGGGTAATTGGTCCCCGGCACGCGTCGAGCGGTGACTTTCTTTCGAAACAATCGGAAAAAAGGAACGTCGGCTGAAAATGTGGAACGTGGGGTCGGCTCTGTGACGGTTGCGTGCGAGCAATCTGCGTGTTCCGTCGATCTGGGTCGCTGGAATCACTGGAAACGTAATTCCAGGATACGCGTTCAACGCCCTTTCTCCCGCCATTTTCCCGACCTCATTTTCATTTGTTTTTTGCTCTTTTTTTTATTTTCAAATCCCTGTAATGAAGAACAGACACGCACGCTGGCTTCTCTGGGTGATTTTTAGGCGCGAGCTTGGCGACATTTTTCGCCACATTTCTTTGTTAAAGTCCGCGAAACCGTTCTCGAACCCAACCCAGATTCAGATTCCTCCAGGACCCGAGAGTAACCTACATTCCATTCTGCCTAGGACACGACCTAACGTTCACGGTTATTCTAGGGTTTCATGTTTCTGGGCTGAAAATTCGGTGGTAGCTGGTTCATATTCTTGAGCTAGGATTTTTTCGTAGATCTGTTGTATATCCCGAGGCTTTCCTTAAATTTAATGTATTCCTGTATGTTTTTCTAGTTTCTCTCGTAGGTAGTTATTTTTGGTCCTCTTAACCATTAACTGCTACATGGTTTGGTCTTGGAGGTCTATTATTTATTATCTATAAGGGCAGTGTTCGCAATTATTGCTAGATCAATTCACCGATGTCTCGTTTCAGCCTTAAATAAAGATCCATTTAACATCCAATTTTATTTCATATTCATTCCTGTAAATTTAACATTCTTCCCAGAAAACTTTTAGAGTTAATATAAACACCACGACGTTATGTAGACTTTCCAGACGCTTATTATTAACATTTAATTCAACCCTTTTTATACTCCCCCCAACAGATTATAAAAATTATCATAATTTCGCTCCCAAGTGATGACATCAATTGTCTCAGTATTCTTTTGTCAGGTGAAGTTTCATAATTTGCCAATTATATATGTTGGCCTAATTACACTTAATTACACTTCGGATAGCACACTAGAGTTAACTGTATTCGAGTTTCACCGCAGCAGTTAAGGGTTAACTGATTTAATAACATCTGTAAAAGGAAGCGAGTCGCGTCAGAGGACACTTTCGACCCAGATTACCCTTTTTTTACCTTTTTTGCTGACCGCCATGTAGGTCGCCCGATTTAAAGATAACGGAACGGCCACTTGAAGGAGACAAAGGGTCGATGAAGTTTTTAATGGAGACCAGATTACCGAGTTCGAGATCGCTTCTGTCGCGATATGGATCTCCCTTTAAAATGTGGGCTCCGCCATCCGCGGGACAGTTTTCTCGATGCTTTTTTCTACACGAGTATCTCCGAGCAGTTTCGTCGAAATCCACGGATAATGTTCGACGAGGACGTTCGATCTCGTTTCCATCGTAACGGAACGGAAGATGATGGTACCGATGTTTCATTGACCGCTTTGTTTTTGGTGAAACCCCAGAAAATCGATCGAATCGAGCGTAGGGACACGCATGCTCGACCGCTTTCTATTCCTGTGTTTCACTGGGAATCGAACGATCCTGGACAGATTTTCGTCTTGGTCGACTGTCGAATTATCGATCTATTTTGACGTGAAACGTCACGAGACTACTTACAGTATCACTCATAAGTACCAGGACACTTGTCGAATATATAGTAAATGTTACAAGGAGCTACGAAATTGCTGGAAGTCTGAAATAAATATCAGAACGGTGTGCAAACTGTGTGAAATTCAGAGATGTATAAAAAGTATTACGTTTGGTTCTTATTATTGAAAAACTTGACCACCCCTGACGTACTCTTGAGAGTATATTAAAGCTCGATGGACGACGCTCATGTTACTATGAAGTAAGAAAAATGGCCTGAAATATATCATGTTTACGGAACATTACATTTTCCTAGTACAAACCAGACGTTTCAATATGTATTTATGAACGGTACTGTGCATCCAAGATTATATTTCGATACTTAAACAAGTGTACAAAATGATTTACGATACCAAATTCGACCGCGATAATCGATCGAGGATCATTTTAAACGTGATCCTGAAGCTCATAAATCGTAATTCGTACGTTGAAAGGGACAATCGTATCGGGGACCAAGAGGTCAGAAACGTCGATTGGTCATCGATTCACAGACGGCGATCTTGGTGGTTTCAAGAGAACACAGAACAGAGAGTCTGAGGGGACGAAACTTTCAAAGGACTCACCCTTCATGCCGAGTACTTGCGCCCTCCTCTCCAGTCGAGGACACTTTTCCTGTGACGTCGTTCTCTTCTCGCGCTATCGATACGCCACACGATACACAACTTCGAAAGTCCGGGATCACTCGCAGGGGTTCCTACTTCGATCAGGAATACACGCAGGAACATAGAACACACCCTGGAACAAACGAGTGGAACCGCGGGGTTAGCGTCATTTCGACGAAGAGGGGGAAGGAAAAGGTAAGGGAATATAAATTGCTTCTTAAAGCGTGTGCGATATGGAGGCTGGAAAACTGTGACGGTGGATCTCTCTCCACGGTGAAATATATCCTCCACCCTACTCCCCAAGTCATTTGAAACTTTTTCTTGGATAAACGAGCCGTTCGAATACCAACCACGCCCCCTCCCCCCTTATTCGAACGAACGTCGTCTGTCTGGAAAACAATCGGTCGTCGAGCAGCCCGCGATAGATCGTACCGTATTCATCTCGAGATCGTTCGAGACTCTTGCCACGTACGCGAGAGATAGAAAGGTAATACAAGCATCTGCCAGGGAATTTTTCCTAGGTAATAAAATGAATAGTTGATAAGCATCTCGAGACGATAACAAAAGAAATGCTACTCGGATACGTTCTTTTCGTTAACTGCCCGATCCTAGAGATGAATCGATCCAAGTAAATACAAGTTAATAATCGGTACTTTTGTTTCGATACCGAGTATTTTAGAATTGATACGTTCGGTCGGAATATAATAGTCAGTATCGAAACAAAAGTATTCATACTGAATGGAGCGAGTAATCGATATGAAAGCTAATGAATGCTCCTATTAGTGTACAAAGGCATCAATGCTGAAATAGATACATTATTAATAAATGTTCATTATTCAAGTATATCTTCGTTAAAATGAGAGGTGGGCATATTCATTACCCAGGTAAAAGGTATTGAATAACGAATGGGAGATAAAAAAGTATGTACTTGGTCATTTTTAATCGTTTAACTGAATGAGTTGGCATTGGCTTGATACAAGTAGAAATCAATAGTTTTAATGTAATACTAAGTAGATATCGATAATATCCAATTCGTACACACAAGTCCTTTAAGACGTCCGCCTTTTAGCTAGTAACATATTCAATATAAAAAACGTTGAAGAACCATTTCTACCTCATCTTGAACTAGTCACCTAAAATTCCAATAAAAAAATCCCCCCTGATTGTTTTCCACAACAATTCCCCAAAAAACGCGATTCATTTTCCAGTACAAAGTTAACGGGAGAAGACTCTTTCAACTCTTGTGCTTCGATCCAATAAATCCCAAGGATCCAAGCTAAGCAAAAAAGAGAGAAAAAAAAAAGCTGAAGTGCCACGGAACAAATATTAGCGACGATTTGCAAACCGTCGTCGTCCAGTTTCTCGAAGGGCAGCTCGTTGGTATTCCTCTTGATCGCGCGCGTCGGCCGAGCTTCTTGTTGGCCACAAATCAGCCGTGAAATATGCGCGTGGTTCGACGCCAAACGGCGACAGCTTCCAATCCTCCCCCGACCAGAGGAACCCCGATGTATTCACCGTTCGGAAGATTCCTTCGGGACCGCAGAAATCGACTCGCCATTCCACGTGTACGCTCTACGTTGTATGCATCGTAGACACCTTCGACCCCATGGATTTATCGTAGTCGAATTCCGTCAGGTTTCTGAACCTAGAACACCATCCCGCCGAGCATACGCGAATCGGACCAACCGACACTACATCACAATGAGCCAGACTCAACGTTTAACAGCTCAGGTGGTAAAAAGAAATATCTTTTACCTTCCGAAAAACTGACATCACTTTATTATTACTAATACACATTTCCGTATCGTCAATCTCAATAAAAAATTTCTAATTAATATTACGAGCTGTTAAATTTTGATTTCTTACCACTGTGCGACAAATTCTCCAAACAATCCGTCGAGTCCCTTGATCGCGGTCTAATTCACGGTCCCTAACTGCCAGTACAAATTGATTGCCCCTCCTCTGTGTAGGTACTTGTTGTTCGTTTAGTCGTTGGTTGTAACGCGTTAACCTAGGGGCTGAAACTACGTTCAGAATGGAAATTGCCGATGAAATTCACCGAATTCTGCTGAGTTATGGATTCATTCGGTGCACTCTGACGATTATGTACGGAGCCTCCGTTCACGTGTTTGGAACGAAGGGGTTGGGAGTTGGGGGGAAGCTTCGATCGCGTTTCGCCTCGTCGACGGTATTACACGCGTGTTATTTACGAACTTCCAATTACGTCGTAATTCATCGATTTGCCTGTATCCCCGTTCAGTTCCAAATAGAATTCACTTGTCCGTTCTGTATCCTGCTACCAGGACCAACGTTCGTACTCTTTGGAAATATTTGTCAAAGTCCTTTTATTTCTCGAAGAACTACTACCTTCATTTTTTTTAATGGAATCACCCTTTTTTAAACACCTACAATGATAGTCCCTTTCATTAGGAATTCAGTGACAAAAGTTTTGTTTTTATGTTGGGTGACTCATCCTGTATATCCCAATTACTCTATGCATTTTGTTATCAAATGCTGTACACCCGAAAATAAATTATTATTATTCTTATAATGATTATAAAATGCTTGTACGCATGATAGAAAGACCGTTTGGTTCCAGGAAGGTATCTTCCAGATCAGTGTACAATCATCTGAAAATGGACTCCAGAAACTGTCCAGTAAGCTGGGTTCTCGGAGGATCCGAGTCCAGTGGGTTCGTATACCCGTCTGTGTCCGTTTCGCTCGAACGCTTATGAGCGTCGTTTGGAATTACAATGTCCTTCGCCATATTGTCTCTCTGCCCACCTCCCCTCGAAGAAGTGACGATTCAACGGTCGAAAGTTTCTACCCTGTTTTCTTCTTTCTTCAGTTTCTTCACGCCTAACACCTGCAATTCCATATCTTCTTTTTTTCACTTTTTTTCCGTCGTTGAACTCTCGTGCTCTCCGTTTCGCAAATTCGCAGAGGTCCGCTGCTCCCGCCTGCTGTACAGAGACCAGTGACACCGTCGTGCTAACAAACCCCGCTGGCAAAGGATTAATCCGAGCACAAACGCGGGGACACATTCAATTACCCCGTATCCGGTTTCAAGGCTCGCCCTCGGAGAGATACGAGAGAGCCGAGCCTGCTGCACGAAAAGAGCAAAGAGGAGCAGAGCCGGAAAAGCGGGCCGACGGTTGTCTGGAAATGTGCCGGCGTTATCGTTTCCGTCCTCATAACGGTCCCCTCCCTTCCTTCGTTTATCGCGCTTTATCAAGAACGACCCGCTGGAAATCGGCCGACACCCCTCTTGTCGCAACCCCTGACCTTTCCAATTTTCTATCTCTTTTCCTTTTATTTTCTTCCTTCCAAACCTCTATCCTATTCGACTCTGACGAACGATAAATGATTCGAAAGCTCTTCTTTCTTATTTCGAATAAATATCGTTCTCTGTAATGATTAATGTGGTTGATATTTTACATTGTCGTACGATAAATAGATTGAACGTTATAAAACATGGAACGTTGATGGAACAACCTCCGTTTCGTGTTTTTATTAAATTGCGTCAAATACTGTTCGACGGTGGAACGGAATTGAGTCGGTATATTTGAGTGGTTTTTTTTTATTCAACCCCCCACCTACCCTTGTTTGCTTGCATACGAGGACGTAATTTTCGTTATGAAGCTTTTCTCTTGGCTTTTTTTTCCGCGTTGCTTCCGCTGTTTTACGTCAGCGTAGACAATGCCTGTGAGTCGAATAGCGGGTGGATTTGAGACGGGAGTGGGGGGGTAAAGCGAAAGAAATACGGCAGGAGTGAATTCGTCCGAGTTTTCTCCGGAGAGACAGAAAGGCTTCTCCGTTATAAAACTTTCGGAATCATTTCCTTTTTTTATGTCGGTCCTACCGCGGTCTCCGTATAATTTTCTGGGCCTCGGGTCTGTGCTTCTGTTCCTCCGCGAAAAAATAATTTCAGCGGTGAGCGTTCTCCAGGTTTCATAAGTTTCGTAAATAATTCCTTGCGACCCCGCGACGAAAACCGTGGTTCCGTCTGAAAAATTCAAACTTTCACGCGCAGACCGAATTCCCTCGATGGTCCACGAGCCGAGGGGAAGAATTTCTCCCCTGGCGATGAATTGCTGGACGTGTTTCGTGTTTAATAATTGAACTACCAAACCAGTCAAAATGACTGGTCAATACACTCTTACAACGATGTTTAAAATGTTATGACAATACATGATGTTCTCAGATCTTCTGCACCTTTTATTACGATATGAGAGTGAAGAAATTAGTAAATTTCTAAATATGCGTTTATCGTCGGTAGTTCTAGTGTTAATAATTGAACCCCACGATCGATTCATTTTCGAATCGTCCAGCGACGTACTCGAGAGACTCCGAATGGAACCGGTTCTATTAATCGAAGCTGATAATTGTTCCCTTAAATTTGACAGGAAGCCTCGTTTGCACCTTCCTGGCGATAAATCGAGGAGACTGACAGCTGAACAGAGTCATCGCGATGCTGTACCCGTCATCGATCGTTCGTCCCTGTCTCCATAATCTTAGGTTCTTCCACTTGCCCGTTCCCACGAGACGTTGTCTCTTCAACAGCGCAGAGACACCGACGCGTCTCGATGATTCGTGTCCTCGCTGGGATAAAGCGCTTAGCACATCCTAATCTCTGTCACAGAAGCTGCACGGCAGCTAGTAATTGTACAATCTCTCTGAATAGAACGTGTACCGCCGACAGAATTCGTAATCAAAGGGAACGAAGAAAATACAGTGGTCGAAGAAATAATATTCGAAAGCTTACTGTCAGTGACAAGGAAAGGAATATTGTGAAATGATAGTGAACAGGATGATATATGTGAAATATTAGGTATAGATGATACGAATAATTAAAGTTACTTTACACAATTTATTTTTACTCTCTCCGAGTTCTCGATCATCAACAATTCAAACCCTCAATTCTCACCAGCGTGGTGTTCACGTATGCAGAGACAAGGTGTGGTTACACAGGATTAAAAATCCATAAATACAATTTTATTCGCCATGTATCATAATCGATGAAAGTTAATTTCCCACGATTCTCCCCAATAATGTCCCGATCTCCGACAACGAAAGAGATCATTGAGAAGCATTGTGGCTGCGCCCTGTGCCGAGGGTCACATGCGACCGTTCAGCTCTATCAGGATCGCCTTCGAGTAACGATCATCCCCCTGGAAGTCGATCCTCGAGCCCCTCCCCCCGGGTGGTATCAAAGAAATCCCAATTTCCTGTTGATTCGACGGCACAAAAGCCGATCCTCCGCACAAAAGCTTTTCCCCCGATCCACTCTCTTCTCGGGGGTAGGACGAGCATTGTTGCCAACCGGAAGCTCTCTAATGATTCAGGATTACTGTCAGTCGACCGGTGAAATAGTTGTCTAACGACCGACACGTCTCCCTCACGTCACTCGAGAAGCGCCCATCCCTCTGGATCATCCAGAGTGTGTATCGCGTCGCGAGGAGACGTTCGTTACCCGTGCGACTCGAAGTTTCTGTCTCATTAATTATAGCCGGATGGGCGTTCGTCTTATCGCGACGAACGACAGACGGGTGTAATTAGCGAGCGTTTAATTAGGACCATCGGTTCTTATGTTTCTTGGGTGTTAGCGAACAACTCGATTCCTCGAGTATGTCGAGTTTCGGTGTAATTTTCCTCCCCTATGGTAGTTTAATGCATGTGAAAAATAACCCCGTACCTATACAACTTAGTGTTGTTAAAACGAGCCTCGAGTCTTGAGCTTTAACAGCTCGAGTCGCGGTTCAAACCCTGTAGGGGAGTAAAATGGCAATAAGTTCAGAGCCCCCTCCATACAAACTTCTATCGTCATAGTCTCAACGCCTGCGCAAAAGCTAGATCGTGGTGGGAGAGCGAATTTGTGTGCTCGAAAGTACGTGTGAAGGGGAAGTGCTTCGCGTGACAATATGTTTAATGGCAATATAGTTAGAGTCCACTTTATCACGTTGGGAGAAACGTGTTTTCTCGCGATACGTAACGATCCCTCATTTTCCACCTGGGTTGATCGATCCCTCGATTCCCGTAGGCGAGAACCCGGGACGAAGCACGATTATTAACGTTCCCCGTTCTCGCGCCGTTGGAACAGGTCCGCCTGATTGGACGTGAAAATTTCGTTCTCTGTCGGCTTCTTTCGCCCTCCCACACCCCTTCTTTTCACCTGCCTCCCCGGTTTGCAAAATTGCTCTGGTAATTGTACCTTGCTTCCTACGAACGCAATTTTCTCGTCGCGGTTCGGGAAAGTAAGAGACGCCTCTTGTTTCCAATGCACGTGCATTGGAACAGAACTTTTGCTCCCGTTAACCCTTTCATTCCCAAATTATTTAACAACTACGAAAACATATTAATTTTGCATTTTTGTTACGTGGCATATAAATAATTCGCAAAGTTGTAATATGAAGAACGCATGAATATTAGGTAAGGAAGTCGATTGGAGGAGGTCGTCCAAATACGGGCTAGTCGAAAGTGTAGAATCATGTTACCTGCTTCACTCTTTCCGGGATAGTGTGAGACTACATGACTCAAGAACAAAAGAAGCCTATTTTAACACCAAAAACATACATTAAATCTTAAAAATCTTCAACAGGTTTGGGCAATAAATCCTGAAATAAAAATACCAGCCCATATTTAGACCACTTCCTCTACTAATAATAATTTTAGGATTAGTGAAACAGCACGGGAACCGAGTTTGAAAGTGTGATTATCCAGCTTTCTGCGTGCAAACTGCACAATAGTCTCGAGCATTGTAGGCAACAACTACAATCCCGAGCAAGTTGAGTAGCCTCGAACAATACTAATAATCCCAGCAGTATGATAATACCGTGAGCCGACTAAAAAGTCGTTCCCCAACATTCTATGGTCGGAAACCCCTAAAAGGGTCAACCGTATTATCGCCATCCTGGCGTTTACTCGAGGTCACGGTATAGGCGCCATCGGAACGGGGCTGAAAAAACGAGAAAAACTAAAGCGAAAAAGTGGACGTGCTGCTCCCAGAACGGCTGCAAGGGGACTTTCCCCTCGGTCGACGAATTAACCTATGGACCCGTTCAGCCGCGAACGGGCTCGTTAAAACGATCGCCGAAGGTCCAACGCTGGACACACGAAAAAGAATTCCATTGCCCTCGGAAAAATTGGAATCTTCCCGCGCGCAAAAAAAAATTACAGAAGAGTCGCTATACGATAGAAGATACCTACATTTTTCCTACCGTTTTCCCGATTCACGCTTCGATAATTGTGCCGACCGAGAGTCCCCATATTGAGGCCCATTAAAATTCGTCGCGGAAGATTCGCCCCGAACAGGCGGCCACGTCGGAAGAATCGATTAAAATTTAAACAATGGTGCAACTTTCCCTGCGTTACCACCGATTCAATTACAACTTTCCACTCGGAACTTCCTGAGGAAACTTCGAAAACGCGTAAGAAAAGGTAGTAAAAAGCGCAGGGAAACCAGCTCCAGTCGGCCATCTTTTTCCCGCTAATTCTGTTACATTCACCCCCTTTGCATGCGACACTGTAAAATACGTGTCTGTTTACCCATAAAGCTGGAAAAACTTGGACGTGTGTGGGTCGAATCGATCCCAGTTTTCCCGCCAGCCGAACGATATCGCAGTTCTCGTGCCGAAAAGCTGTGTGTGACTCGTAGCTTCTTTTCGCCGCATCAATCATCGCCGGTTTCCCCGACGTTGGCTCGTCTTTTTCGGCGCGAAGAAAGGGGGATGGAAGGAGGGAAAGTCACGATGGAAAATCGCGAGGGTGAGGGGAAAGCTTCCCTTAACAAAGGGTCGCTGACGTGGCCGACGTCGAAGCCAGACCAACCTCTCCCTCTCTTCCAACCCTTTCTTTTTCTATCTTTACCCTTTCCACGTCTCCCCCCCCCCCCCCCCCCCCTCCTACAACCATCTCCCTTGTACTTTCTTTGTGACGGTAAAAAGTGTCCCGCTTCTTTTCCGCGACTCGAGTTTTTCGCGTTCGCACAGATGTCCCGGTTTCGAGGTCTTCTTGCTCCAACCATCGTGAAAGTATTTCCCTCTCTCCCTCTTCCAGCCCCCCGTCCCTCTGGTTCGTAATAAATGTTTCTGTTTGCGGAACGTTCCCCGTCCCCCTCCTCCTCGTCCCTTGTACGCTGGACGATGCGACAGAATGTTTCTGGTTCACTTCGTGTATTCGCGAGGTCCGTTTTCTATGTTTTCCCGGTATATTTGCTCGAGTTTGTTGTACGAGGAGAGTGACTCGGGCAGAGAAATAAATAAAGGGGTACATTCTTTTCATAGTGTCTGTTCCCCGTTTTTCCACCCGACGTTCTGCATGAAAAGAGTTGTTCGTAATTGAGCTGTGTCCCCCCGAATCCGTATAATTTCATTACTAAATAAAGTGGGGTAATTTCACCTGTTCGATATTTCAGTTCAACGATTTCACTGGAGAATCGACGAGCAATTAAAAATGTTTGATCAACAGTGCGAATAGTATCGATATAAGTTCAATTTTCGCTGTATATTTGTGACAGTAATAATGTTTGTGTTTAAAATGTTTGTTGTTAATACCGTTAAGTCCAACAGGATAGTTTCACCAGCAAATGAATCCGTATTTCCGCATCGTCTGGGCCAACCCCAAGGCTCGATCACGTAGCTACGGTCACATTTCCTCGGCGAGCGCAGTCTATCCTGGAAACCGACAATGCGAGCCGATACCGCGTATCCAGTTTATCATCGACGGAAATTAAACTAGTTTCGAGGGAGGCCGACGAAACGACATTAGCCCGCGTTCGCCCACCGAATAATCACGCTGGAAAACTGGGCCGCTTTTATCGGCTATCGGGAGTCGATCGTTCCCATGCTACGGGCCGATCTCACCCGTCCCCTCGATCGCTACTATGTTCAATGATTACCAACCAATCACTAATAAACGCTAAACTACGATAATTTTGCACTTTTTGTCGATGGTGAAACGCAAACAATTTCCCTCTACAGTTTTCCGATTCCACGCCAGCTTATACACTTCGACTTTTCTGGAGCTGAGATAATATAGGACTCGAGATGAGTTTGCCTCTAGTTTTCAGGAAGTTTACATCGTCTTAGAGTCGGGATCTTTTGGTTTAAGTACTTCGAAATTCTTAACTAGATTTTTCGGTAATTAGAATGGTCCAGTGACCTCGATACTCGAGAATTGAAGGGAGATTAAACTTGGGTATTTCACAAGTTAAGATTCTAGAAGCCTGGATCAGCTAGACCTACGTGTTTTAGAACCTTCTGAGAAGACTTCCAAGACCTGGAATAACCAGCCAGGATTCACATATCTGAGAACCTACGTTCGAAACGAACATCTGCGTTCCAATAATCCGCTCGTCGCCTAGGATTAACGTCGTTTCTCGCGTCTCTGTGAATGGAAACGTATCAGAGGACAAAGGTGGCTGATTGCTATCGGGAAAGATGACAGCACCATCCCCTTCGTGTTCTTCCAGGCTGGATAGCTGACATCGTGACCGGTAATTGAACGCTGTTGGAAATAATTATTTACACTTGTCTGCACGTTCGTTGAAGCGGGAATTACATGTACGAAGTGTCGCAATGAGTGACGTCAATGTCTAAGGTACCATAAATTGGTAGAAATCTGACTCTGTCGGGGTTACTTTTATCCCAAGTCTGAAAATGATCGTTCTTGATTTTGCAGCTCTGCAGATAGTTAAATCAAGCTAATTTTGACATGAATAAATACCTGCAAAATCGAAAATGATCATTTTCTGACTACGGGACAAACTTAATCCTGACTGAATCAAAGGTACTCCCCCTAATTTACGGTAATCAAGAATTTCTCGACCTGATCGCAACTTACCCCGATCGTTCACTCTTTTACAACCGATTTTCTTCCTCATATCGTTAACAAATGCTTCTGTTGTACGTCTAAGAAGAGCACAAGGAAACTGTCCCCTAAGATACTTGATCCCAGTTTTCTCATAATTCTTTCAAAAATACTGCCAAGCTCAGGACCGTAGCCAGGGCTAATGAAGCTCGGGTCCAAGAGTGCTGTACGAGGCAGGAATATTTTAGGGTCAATTTCTTTTTTGTCGGCTCTGTACCGTTCACCATTTTACATCGTAAAAACGATGTAACTCGGCTGAGATTCTTTCCTGGATTTTCCAAGAGCTCGTCTAATTCTCCGATGAATACTTCGCGAGCAAGAATAAACGCAAAGGCGAGAGAACTGGTTATAACCGTGAGTATCGATCGTGGTGAATGAGCTCGTTAAATTGTGCAGGAAACGCATCATTTCGCCGGCTTTAAATATTTATACGCCGGACTGCGTACTGGCCGCGTATAATTCTCTCTGTAGTCGCAAGGCTATTCTTTTCGTGTGTAACGCGGGATATTACGATGGGCGTGTAAACCATACTTGCCACACGATATTACGTACGTTGTAACAAAGGGAGAGATAAATATGATGGTACAAAGGCAGTGCCTGATGAATTTCTACCTCCTTTGCGTGCATTCTCAAAGATCTTATGGAATATTCAAGACGATTCCAAGATCTACTTTCGACACGATATAAATTCTATTGTGTTGAGTCATAAATACAGTAAATCTTCGATGCAAAGCCTGACTTTTTAATGAAGTTTAGCGTAGCGATTGAGCTTGGAATTCTGAAGCCAATAATATTTGTTTCAGTCCTATAAAGCAATTAGTTTATGAAATATTTAATGTTCAATGTCGAGGAACCTTCGAACACTCACCGAGAATTTACTGAAACTTCTGTTCTCCTTTTTTGAATTTATGACGACGCAAGACATTTCACAATTAATATCGATCTCTGACACACGCTCGTCATTAGGATTAAACTCAATAATTTACGTACAGTTTAATTATTCCTATTAATTCATTGGGATTTAATTATTATTGAGTAATTTTCAAGTGTCCACGACGGAATTTATTTACGACCCAACCCCCAATAGAACCATTAGTCAGTAGAAACGATTCAATAAAACGGGAAGCTCGCGAAAGAAAAAGTATTCGAATTTTTGAACGACCACGCCCCCTCGTCTCGGTGATATTTCACAGATTTTTCGCCGATTTCGTTCACCGCGCGAGAATCGTGCGCCAGCCCCTTAAATCTTTTACCAGAGGATGACCGCCCCCCTTTTTGGCTCGGTTCCTTCGAATTCTTCCTAGATGGAGCGTAATATTTCCAAACGTTGGAAATAAAATGGGCCGAAATGACAGGCCATTAAGCCCCCTTGTGCCGAGGATATAGAAAAAGTAAATAAACAATAGTCTGTTTAAAGTGAGGGTTAAGGCTACTTGTGGATTATGTAGATTTCAGCTCTTGCTGAGAACGTAACCTGTTTTCTGGCGATATTTCAAATTCTATGTCTGACCATGACGGGTCATTTCTACTTAGTGTTCATTATTAATCTGTATTTTAAATGTATAGTCCTGAAAAAAATTCGGCCCACAGAGGGTTAATCTAGATTTACCATTTATTTTTCACTTAAAGTCATCCCTGTTCCGACTGCACAGTCGTACGCACGACACCCAGTACATCGAAATTCGAGGGCAAAGAAGGCCAAACACAGCGACGAGCGACGGTGTATTTATTAGCCTCGCAAATAGCGGCGATCGGCTCGAATACCGGAAGCCTGTGTCCCGATATCGTGTCGAATACTTGTTGGCTGTCGGGCCACTCGACTCACCCCCTCGAGCGTTGAGATCGATATCGGTATCGGTGATGCCCCCGAACCTACGCATATCATCCCCCCAGGGTCGTTTGTGTGTGTACATTTTGCGCGACGCTGGATTACCGGTTGCCACGAGGCGGTACGCGATGGAAAGCAACCCACCCCCTCTAACCCTGGATCACCGAACCGAAAACATGACGGATAAGCTTCGACCTGGAACACACGGTAGCCGCCAAAAAGCGAACGATGGAACAAATGACGTTCCAGCGATATTTTATGGAACCACCACCCACGGAACAGGCTGTCCTTTCCTTTCATTCGTTCGATGGATTACCCTTATACATATACCACGAGATCGTTCGTATGACCAAACAGTTTCGATGTCCTCGAAGATGTGGATCAGAGCTTTGAATACTAATGGTTAATGGAATTATTAATATCGATAAAAGTCTCTAGTGATGTAAAATCCTAGGGGTCACGAGCGACCCAGTCATATCCCATCCAAGGGTTAAACACTTGGATTGCAGTATTAATTGTTCCCCACTTCGACGTCTCCTGGAGACCATGCCTCGAGTGGCAAGAAAGTTTGTTCCATCCGGAAACTCGACCGTCTAAGAGTGGCAAGGCGAAAGAAGATAAGAGGCTTCATCGGCAAAGTTAATTACACCCATAATAATTCGCGTCCCCTGCACGGACCAGCGAGTCGAGCAACGTCTCGACGACACTCTGCGGGTGGAACAAAAGAATGGGGTGGAAAACAGAACGGGTGGAGAGTAGATTGAGGGGGAAAGGGGCAGAGAAACGACCACGACATTATTCCTGCTTTTTCTTCGCCCCGAGAAACACCGTGTCGTGCGCGGCTGCGACGTTACATAATTTCCAATTAGCCGTCTGAAAGCAGGCGCCGCCGTCACAGTGAGTAAAAGCGTCGCGATTGGAACGAAACGTTTCTCCGGGTGAATCGAATCGGGAACGAATCGTCCACCGTTCGTGCAACACGATTTTCTTGTCCAGACACCGGGATCGAACTATCGGGACTGTAATTTCGCTGGGTGATAGCGATCGATATGTGTCACAAGATTCATTTTGCATAAAAATCCACAGTCTACTGATTTCTAACCTGAAACTAACCTAGATACAACCTGCATCATCCTTAACCGTACACGGCCAACTCACACCTGTATAATCGTCCATATACGAAGGGTAGCTGCACACGCCTAGGTTATATACAGTTAATATAATCCAAGATCTACATAATCCAAAATTACCCGACCGGTATAAAGTTTACCCGAGTCTCGTCCAAGCGACACGAGACTTAGCCGAAGCTTATACAGAGCCCCGAGTGCCATAAGCTATACGTTAAGCTTTCCTAGCCAAGATGGAAGGGGCCATAAAATACTATACAAGGAAAAACCGAGCGCGTCCATCTATCTTCACCTCCCCAACTCTCTTTTTCGCACCCTTTAACATCCCTCTTCATATTTCAACGCTCGACGCGAGCTCGCCGGGCCAGCTCTCAATTTGTGCAGCAGATAAATTTCGAAACGTTCACCGGAAATCGGGGCCACTGTGTATCCGTAGACACAAAAACGAACCACGCTTTTTTCCTCCCCCCCCCCCCCCCCCAGTGGACGGCTGTGCATTATTTTTCGCCCTCGTAGCTCTGGCCCGAAACTCGAACTAACATTTCAATCGCTCGACAGGTCGACGACCGGAATGCCGTGCGACTAACATCATCATTCGTGAAAGATTACAGTAAATCCACGACGAGTGCTCGAACACTCTTACTGGACATTAAAGATTTCATAAACTAATGAAAGAAACTTCAGAATTCCAAGCTCTACCACTGTGCTAAACCTCGTTAAAAAGTCAACGTTGACACTCATCGAGGATTTACTGTACTCGATTACCTCCGAAAGGTGATACTCGACGCAACGACGGCATCTAGGGACACGGAGCAGAGGAAAATGGGGGCGAAAACATGGGTTGCACGATGTGTCGGACAAATTGGTCGTAGCTAAGGGTAAGTGGATCCTCCGACAAACACGTGCTGTTGCTGCACAGCCAGGTTATGCAGGTCGACAAACGAAATAAGGCGTCGCGCTTTCAGCTTGCCAGCCATTCAGTCAGGAAGGATAAAACCGAGACGAAGGAAACCGACGATTGACCGGGGTTGATCGACGAAGTGTAACACGGATCCATAAGTCATGAGGATGGAGGAGAGCACACGTTCGTACGCCCCTCGACAACGCTGAACAACCCCCGTAGAGCACAGGGAGAAAGAAACCGCGACGATGGAACGTGTTTTCACCTCCCTACCGCCTCCCATCCCTTCCTTGTCGGTTATCTACTTCTGCAGCTTCAATTACCGCGATATCGTTTTGCCCTCTTCGCTTCACCCCTTCGTGACCTTTCGGGTCTTCGACTCCAATTGCAAATTGTTCCGTGGAATTTCGTACGGGTGGGAGTTCGTCGTCTGTCGTGCAGATGTTAATACCGTTTATTAAAAAAGGGGCAGAAAAAAATGTCTTTTTGATTCATCGCTGTAATCGTCTGGCCTGGAAAAAGATTATCCCTTAATCGCAGCCACGGTGTGACGTTTTATTGCCCCATGGCAATTACCTTGATAATGCATGGGACCAGGTGAATCTGTGCGCGTATTCGTCAGGTTCTCGCTCCACCCTCCCCCACCTCGCTTGACGTATGTGGTCGACCGCGTAAAACACACCGATAAACGCGTATCTAGCTGCAATTCTGCCTGGCGATTTCAAGCTGCTCATTCATCATTCCCCGTTGACTCTTTATTCCACGTCCAGATCGCTGATGTTGATAACAATTATTGTCCCGACATGGGTCGTGAATTCCCGTCGATCGTTTAACATGGCGTCGATCGACGAGCTTTGTATTTAGAGGTATAAGTAATAGTGTGGTTCGATACTATTTCACAGAATAGCGCAGATAGTTAATATTTGCAAATGCTCGTCGAACGAGTTCAAAAGATGGCTGAAGTATAACCACTCTGTGAATCTACCCTCTGGGAGACGGAGTTTCTGCGTCCCCTTTTTATCTGCAAATCAAATTAAACGGATGATTCGCCTGCATAATGTTCTCGCGGAAGCACGGTCTTTTCATTCTATATTCGAGCCTTATTTCCGTTCTTCCACGGTGTTCGTGGGGGGGAGGGGTGTCTTCCATTCTGACGTGAAATGCATCCGGTAGTATCCGGATGATGTACGACTCTAGAGAGCGCAGTCATCTCGTCTGGAATGTCTAACGTTACGAAAGAGGCTGCTGGTACCGAGTCTGCGTTCAGTCTGGGATGATAAGATGGAGCTGGAGTCTATTAGGTGTAGAATTATTTAAATAAAGGATTCTCTACATCTATCTCTATATCCAAGACCTGGAGAGTTTCAGGATTGATTACCCAATTGCATTGAAATGAATCGATCCGAGGCTAAGCAAATTCAGAATCTACCCCATAGATTCCCAAACTGGGCGCTGCCGCCACTCAGTGGGCGTTGAGAAGATCTGGAGGAGGAATCTAGTTATTTTATTTTCGTTATTTTCATTCTAAGTAACCTTCAATGGCGGATAACTTCTGCAGATTAAACGTGAATAGCACATCGAGTGATGAAACGTGATTTTTCGTCGGTACATCCCAAGGTTTCACAAGGTTTTCAACGAACCAGAGTAGGATCTTCGTGGGGAGAAGCACTCGGAATAGACGATGGCCGGAGGAATGAAAAGCCACTCTCGGACAACGGGGTTTAATGAAGGGAGCTGCCGATGGGTAAACGCGACCGACCAAGGGAGAGACTATGGAGCATCGAAACGGCCGAGAAAGAAAAACGCGCGAATTTTCCAGGCATCCATCGATCGCTACGGCTAATTAATTCGTCGACCGATAAATCGATCCAAGCCGATTGGCAGAATCGAAGACTCGAGAACGTGTACTGCTGGCTGGGAAAATTGTGACCAGTGGTGAACGTACAGAAACACGTTCGACTTTGCGGGAGGAACTTTTTGGATCGTCGTTTATGCTACGTGTCTACTATGTACAAGTCGTCAATTGATCTACCATTTTCGAGACTCCAGCCAGGAAACAATTATTTTGAAAGTTTAGTTAGGCGAAACTGAATTGTATCAATACACCCTGAAGAAATTGAATTTTGAGTAAAGGATATCGTGGTTATTAAAGGGAAATCTTGCGACTGTTTGGAGAGGAGATTGATTCGAAACGGGGACGATAAATCGTGCAAATATTTTCAAAAGACCTGGTCGATTAGAAGTGGCTCTGTTTGGAGAAATGATCGTCGATGCATGATCTACTTTATTCGACGCAGAAACATATAATTTTCTACATTCATATAGGTATAATAGATCGGTACAGTCTTTCCCCTTTAAGTTTCCCGAGGTAATTCACAGAAAATCACAGATAGCACAGAAGAGAACACGGTCCGTGTGATTTCACGGGCGGAAATTTGTGGATCGTCCCGTTTTATCGCACGCCCCACGGCTATAGAAACTAGTTCGGACACCGAACTTTCGGTATAATCGCGTTAAAACGCGGCGAGCTACTTGAAACTCTCGTTAATCTATCCCGATCGACTGTAACCCGCCGGCCAATAGAATGATCGAGGCTGACGTTTGAGAAATTGCCTCGGAAACTGTCGATCCGGCCTGGCTAAATAAGATCGATTAATTAACGACGCTGGATTAATTAGCCGGATGTCGGGACCGGCGACTAACTTGGACAAAATCACGACGTTATTATTCCGTCTCACCTGCCGATTTTACGTGCTCGAATTCGAAACATTTTGCACACCATTGTGAATCGAACGTTCGTCGACTTGACAGTTCACTGTCCCATGCGCTTTTCTTTGTTGTCCCAGTGAACATAGCAGGCACGAATAATAAAACAAAACAGTTATCCGTTCGATCGAGCATGTTCAAATAACAATTTAATCGAACAAACACAGTGCTGTTGTTTATTCGAAGAAACAAAAAATCACGCCATTGTTATAGACTCATTTCAATGAGAGAAGCAACGCGGGAATTTTCCGCGTTCGTGTTGACAATAGAAAATATACATAGTGTCCTATATAAATCGACCCACTCGGATGTCTCTGAAACTATTGACGATATCACAAAATGTTTCAGAGGCGTAGAGGAGATATAAAGTTCAACTCTATTTTTTAAATGGATTATCCGTCAACAGTGTCGGAGATATTCAGGTGCGTTGATTTAAATTAGACACTCTGTATATACGTATATTGCGCGATTGCTGATCAATTATACCAACTGTATCAATTTTCAGTCATCCCCGAATCACGGAGCACCGTGAACGATTTATTGCCCGATGATCCCGCGTACCTACGTGTTTTCCCGCGTTCCATTTTCCGAGCGCGTCCGATCGATAAGCCCGCCGGCCTCGTCGATGAAAATTCCAGGTCCGAGAGAGAGAAGGACCAGGGAGAGAGAGCTGTGGGGAACGTTTCGCGTAATGCGTCGCGGTTCTCGGTGAACCGAGACGACGAACGCAACGCGCCAGCGAATAATCGATCGATCGATCGATCGTTATCGGTCCCGTGCGCACCACGACTGGCAACAAATTGAACTAGATGTACGATACGCAGTTATGCAACACCCGTTGGATACCAATGGCATCGAGAGACGAACCTGGGTTTCGAGTCGCTTTCGAATATCCGCTGGAGAACCTTCTGCATTGTTGAAGAATTCGAAACGATTTCGATATCACCCGGGAAATTGCATAGAATTTCTTGTGAATCATTTTCTGCAAAGTGAACGATGCCAGCTGAGAATGGGAGAGTGAGGAGATAAGAAAACGATCTCGTGCGAGTGCACTGGATTGAATAAACGCGAGGTTTAACCTCTTCAGGGACGAATTTATTAACCCTCGAATGGTGAGGCGAGTTTTAAACGTCACACTTGGTACGTAAAGTAGGGTCGGTCACGAACCGAGCTCTTTTTTCCTATTTTCAAACGGGTAAACAATAATTATTGTGTTGAACTTATTATTTTTTTTTTCAATTATTCAAAATAAATACTTAATAATGTTCTCTGTGAATTTCGGTTTCCCTAATTGGATAGTTCACCATTTTCCGACATGAACGAATCTATATATTGCATTGAATTAGAGAAATTTCTCCAATTTTCATATATAAACGAACTTTCAAGAGTATGTTGCTGCTTCTTGTCTGCAGGTTTCGAAAGATTCCGCGAAGTTTCCCGAAGATTTTCCCGAGACTATAGACGATCCCTGCCCTCTCGAGATCCTTCTTTAGACTTTTCGAATTCATTAGACGCCATAAAATTATACACGGTTAATAAGTGCATGCGTGCTACTCTCTCCTAGGGCGGTTCGAAAGCTTCCGAAGTTTCGGACAGAGCTGCGGCTGCGAAAGCTCTACGCGTGGCTGGGATCGTAGAATTTAATATTTATGATCCCACGTTGCCCCCCTGGGGGCTTTCCAACGGCGAATAGGAAAGCGCGACGGGGATGAAAATCAGAGTGCTCTCCTCGAGGAGAAGAAGCAGGAAGGCAGAATGAATCCCCTCGGCCTACGAAGTGTCGCAGGAGGAGAGAGAAACAGCCGTACCAATTTCAGGATTGCCGGGACAACTGGATTAAAAAAAAAAAACGGTTGCTTCACGGAAATAAGAAAAGAAGAAAGATGGGGAGTACGCGGGAGGAGTAGAGAAAAGTAATACTCGTGAAAGAGGTGAGAAGACCCAACGAGAGGTAAAACGGGGTAGCCAGAAGGAAAGGTGGCAAAGTTATTAAATTAAGTGCACTGAGACGGAAAAGAAGCGACGAGACAAACAAATAACAGCCCCCCTCTCCCTCTTCCCTCCCTCTGGTATCCGAATAACTTGAGGTTTTTCGTTGTCGTCTGTGTTCTCAGCTTCCGAGAACACGACAGAAGCTCGCAGCAGGAAAGGGGGAAGGAAACGAACGACAGAACAAAGAAGAAAACATGTTTTCCAATACCTACCGAATCGATTAATTCGAAACGGAATTCTATTCTCCGCATCGTTATCGCCGGGGCCATTCTTACTCCAACGAATTCCGCGACGAATTCCTACCACCATGGACGATTACTTGTTAATTAACGGTGTCCAGTTGGGGGTCTGTTAATTACGATCGTTCATACGGTGAATTAATAGAAAGTTAATCGTGGGTACCAGGAATACGCATATATATTTTTCAGTGGCGTGCGCGCGGTCGAAGCGGCTGTCGCGCAAATATTTGTCCTGTCGGTTCCCCGGGCTCTTTGAAAACTGGAAAAGTGGTTGTTTAACCTGGCAGGCCCGCTCGCGCCGCCTCCTCTTTTTTTTATATTTGCCAGAGACACCGACGAAATGAAAATTCCATTTCCCCTGAGGTGGGAGGGCAGGTTGGTGTCAGACAGAGGGGGATGACCTTCGAGCCTGAAAATTCACCTGCTAGTTTCATTTTCTCCTCGGTCTGCACCCCGGTACAACACGTTTTCTCTGTCCCGTGGAAAATAACGGCGAGGACCGTGCAATTAGCGACGAAAACGACGCCTCCGAGACGGAATAACAGGGAATATTTTTATAAAACGTCGTCGCGCCGCGGAGCTCTTTCCAGAGTCGAAATAAAATTCGTGGTTTTCGGGGGGATTGTGGAATTTTTGCGAAAAGGGAAGTTAAAGTGCTTCGCGTCTGGGGAAGAATGAACCGGTGGAGGGGCAATACCGCGTGTCTGAATCCATTACTGTAAAGCAAAAGGCTTAGCTAATGGACAAATAAAGAATAAACGCCTAATTATCGGGACCAAGTGTTTCCGTGTACAATTAACCACTTTGCTGAACAATGTTGAATGTATGATCTTGAAATGGTATTTAACAATGTCTATTTTGTAGAATGACGAATTTAAAATTTGCTTTTATCGAATGGCTATGTCTACGTTATGTTTCTGTTTTCATAATTTTATCTATTAAAGATGTTCGATTCCAATTCGAATCTTCAGATGCAAACATAATTTCCATTAAAATTCCATTAAATTTCATTCAAATATCTCAAACAATAACCAAGAAAAAAATGATAAACTTTAGAGCTTGTACCCTCATATTACCCTGAAACGAGGGGGGCAGCGATCTAAAATTTGACAGAATAGTATTTCGGGTAAAGAACACTTTTAGAAAGCAATAACAACAAAAATTGACTCGGGGACCACTTGCCCACGTTTACAAAATTTACATTTCTTTCAGCTGTCTCACTATCGATTATATAAACGTGTGCCACCGTTTAATACACACACGTGACCGTTACACCCTCGTCGAATCGAAACACGATTGTTGACGTATCGATTGCTGGGTACGTTGTCACGAGAGCCTTTCGAAACTCGAGACAAGCGCTGTCGTTCAAATTAATTGACGGGTATCGGGAATGGAGCACGGAGCAACGACTCAGAAAAAACGTCAGGGCGAATCGTTCGGAGAATTTCGCGCGATTGCAACCCTTTTCCCGCGGGATTCAACCGGGTGCGACGGACAAGTTCGCCAAGGAGAAAGAGCCGCCAACGCGCCTTGGTCCTCGGGAACTTGAAAACTTTTCCCCGCGGTAATTATTGCGTAACTTCGACCGGGAGGAAACCCCTCTTTGTTAATATACGAAAACCCACTCGAGACAAGAGTGTCTGATGTTAAGCACTCGAGGAAGCGTGAACTTCATCATTTACACTTCTGGTCTCGGGCCTCTCTCTGTCTCTCGTCGACTCGCGTTGTTTGATTCAAGGAGAATTTGTACCAAATTTTTCGTCAACCCTTTTTTTCACTCGGAGTTTTCAAGGTCACCTTCTGTTCTTTTTATCGATAAAGCTATAGTTCTTTTACGGCCATCTTTTAGGGGATACTGTGACGAATTCGGCAAGGATTGTAACAAATATTTTTTCTTCTTCTAAATCAAGGAAAAAATAGAAAATTGGTATCTATCTAAAATTCTACGCTAATTAAAGGGACGGCAGCTCGAGCTAGTCACGAATATATTCAGTCAGAAATGACAGCTTGGCCGATTCATCGCCAGCCGGGACGGAAAACGATACATTACGGGCTCGAGTGATAATCCATTATCAAGCCGGCGATCTGGATGCTCGGTTCTCGACTGGACGAACGGGGCGAATCGCAAGATTAATCTTCCCGTTCTGCCGATTTTATCACGCGACGTGGGCAAAAAGACGCGCGGAGACTACGGCCAACTTTCCATGTCGGAAGTCACAAATATCAACTGGCGTCTCTATCTTTCATACCGAGCAACGTCCCCTTTAAACAAATCTTTAACCATCCGTTGTTACATTGAAACAAATTCACCCACAATTAAACTTCCAATAGTAATTTTTAACCATGAAAATATAATCTACGATAATTAAACTTCATCTCAGAATTAGTTGCGACTAAATTTAGCAAATAGTTTCTAAGCAACGGCTGATTGAATATTGGCTGAGGTCAAATTGACTCAGTGTGACAATTACGAATGAAAAAAGTATTATTCTAAAACTGATTGGAAATGATTTGTATGTTGGTACGAACTTTCATTATATCCTAACAGAATAACGAGTTACGTTTTCCATCAATCATAAACTCTGGTCCCATACTTTTGACCAGTAGTCTACGTTCGAAAAAGCAGGTGCGACGACTGAGAGGGTTAAACAAATTTCCAACTATCACGGCTAGAAAACTTCCGTCGGACTGAATTCTTAACACAAGCAAACTCCAAGTTTGAATTTAAACTCGGAGCAAATTGGCGCGAATTACTCCTGACTCCGCCCCCTGCGCGACCATTCAAACCGGAAGTTCGGTGGCCGTAATAAACCGAAGGATGAAATTGAAAATGCAAATCGTCGGCAAAGTTTTCGCAGGTTGCGCGCGCGCATGTGAAATCGTCGCGGTGTGCAGTCTCGACGAAAATGCCCCCGGAATCGCCGGACGAATGATAGCCAGCGGTTACAGGACGGCTTCCGGTTCCGACGTAACAGCTGTTTTGCATAACCTAATTAGTCAGCGAGCCGCCGCGCACCTCGACCAGAATTAAAATCGTTCCCTCACCTGCAACGAGACCACACCAGGTAATAGTGGGACGTTCTCCCTATTACCTCTGACCTTTAGCAAAAGAGCGGCTTAATCAGGAAATAGGCCGAAAAAACGCGATCGTAATTCAAGGACATGATTGCTCGTCAACAATTCTGGGTAAATTTCGTGAGAAGAATCCTATTTTAATATTTCAGTGTTTTTTTATTACACGGTTTTATTCAGAGTGGTTTCCCTCTTTATTTATTTGTATGGGTCAAATATTGAAATCAATTTTTTACCTACTTCTACCAGAGTCGATTAACTCGAAACTTTGCACACACAACCAATAGAAGTGATAATATAAAGATTACATGTGTGAGAATGATTACCCTTTTATTTAGATTATGAAAGTGGTTTAACTCAGGAATCTAAAAAAATCGGACGTATCACTTATTTCGTGTTATATCGATTTACGTTACAATATGAAAGCAATTTTGGAGAATATTTAATTGACTTAGGCCACTTTTATAATCACCATAGTCATAGCTAAAAAAAATTATCTTTTACTTTTTATGTCATTTTATTAAATCGGGTGTTGTAAAGTTTTCCTTATTGTATATAGGTACCTTTATCCTCGTTTGACCGCGTACGAAATGGTATTCAGAACTGCAGGATGATATTTCGCGACAGACAATAGAGGGGTCTGAAGATGTTCGCGACAACATGGAATTCGAGAGGAGGTGAGAGGAGGAGCATGCAGATAAAGTTTCAAAGGACTCACCCTTCATGCCGAGGACTAGCACCCTTCTCCGCTTCGAGGACACTTTTCTCCGATCGATGACAATTCCGTGTCGATTCACAACCGGCCGAGGGGAACGATCACGAAAACTTCACCGATCACCGAGTCGACAACGACTCCTGTCTCGATCGTGGAACCGAGCACGAACGATCGACCAGAGGCTTCAGGAACATGAAACCACTCTCTGCAACACAAGCATTCGTGTGTGACGAAATGTTACGTTTGTTAAATTTGTTAAAGTATTCGTTGTACCGTTTCGGTACGTATTAACCATGTAACCAATTGTTTTGTTTTCATGCAAAAACAGAAAGCTTTCTGGTGTCCTCGTTTGCAGTTTCAATTGTAATAACCTACGATTTTCCGTTGGTTTTATTGCGTCCCGTTTCAAAGAGAATTGTATTATATATTCAAAACTCGTTAACGTTACCGTTCACAAAGAACGTTCCATTTTTTTTCCATTTCAATTTTCAAATTTCACGTTCGTCGAGCGAATTTCGCCACGCAAAGGGAAAACCTATTTACCGGGATTATCAGGACCTTGCTGTTCCGCAGGGTTACAATTATATTCATCCATGAGTACGAAGCTTTTTTTCTGTTTTCAATAACAGAAAGCTCAAACTGGATGTTTGGTTGTTTGATGGCAATTTTCAACGGCGATCTAAACGGTATATTCCGTGGACATAACTTCGACGTAAGTTAAATGGAGAATGTAATACGGTCGCGCTGGCCGTTTCAGTGAATAGATACTGCTTCCGGAAATGATCTTGTTAACGCCGTTCCGTTTCGCGAAACGTCACTGTATAACACCGCGCGAATTTATGCGCGATTCGAGACTCGACGAAATCATGCACACGGTTCGTATCGGAATAGCACGTCAGGGAATCGACGATAATTGGGATTAAAGTTTCATATGCGATTAAATGTTCGAATCGAGGCACGGGATCGGTCGGTTATTTAACTGCGATCGGGTTGATTATAACCGAATTAGAAATCTGATACTCTCGATCGAACGGTTGCGGACCTGTTTTAATAATCCCCATTGCAGTTTGAACGGGACAGTTGTTTGAACGCCTCGATGAGACTCTTTCATTGTAATTATAGTTACGTAAAACAATATCCATCTAGCGTTCTTTGTTACTATCACAAGACAATGTTTCATTTATCGAAGACCATTCACCCCTAAACTTACGACTCCATAAACCAAAGTTCCACACGATATTCTCCAGACGGCTGATCATGTTGCAGGAGCAACGCCCGTGGGACTCGATAAACAAGTCGGTGGTTCGAACGCAAAAAAGTAACAGAACATTTCGCGAGGAATAAAGACAGAGGGTTAAAGGGGAGGTGGGGTGGCGCGATGGAGCCCTGTAATGAAATTCCTCCGGGTGTCGCGTGAAAGAAAGGAAATTCGATAACGGCGAACAGGAGCAAGAGGCGTCGCGGCGTCCCATCATCCCCTCGCGGGATTACTATCTCGTGAGGTTCGTAAGCAGAAATTCGAGGGGTCGGTCCCAGGGGCGGGCCAATTTACGAGGAGGCTTACGTACCGCGTCGAGGGAAACTCGAGAATGACCCGGGGCCTCCTGGATCCACATAAATTCCCGCGAAAAAACGAACAACAAACACAACGGGCCGGAAGCTGTGTAGGTGTCTGTCTGTCTGCTTATCAGAGCCGAACGCGACTTCTTCCCGCGGGAAAACTCCTTGGACAACGGAGGGTGAACGGGTGGAGGGACGTAAAATTTTTACGGGACCCCCAAACGCGACCGCCCAATCGAGATTCGCCTGGCGTCGAGAATCTCCCTCCATTCCTACTGACTTGCAGGAACGAGTGTGACAAAAGAATCGTACCCTCGATTGGCTCTCCTTTTACGAGCCCCTATCGGGGTCGTAACGAGGATAGTTTCGTTTCAATGATCGATCGTAGAAGGACGGTGAGCGGGGAATTTCTAATGGAGTTCCGTGAGTGGAAACTGATACGCCTGGCTGTTAAATATGGAAAATTTGTAATGGGGATATTCATTGTCTGGGTGAAATGTTTCGGGTGGTGAAGACATGGTGTCTGTTTCTCGTTGAACGAATTTGGGAATTCGAATTATGGAATGTTGGAATTGTAATGATTATCTAGAAACAGTGGCTGGACTATATAGGGTGGACCAAATGATGGGAAAAAGTGCTAATAAATATACGTCGAAAAATTAATATTCTCGAAGTTATAACAAATTTTTGTTTCGGTGCGTATCACTTCTGGAGCTATCGTATCGTAAAACAGGAAGCAACCTCGAGAAAAAATAAAATGTTAATCGGTTTAGCTTCCGAGAAGCTCGCAAAATAATACGTCGCTAATTACCGTGCGAATATTTTACTAAACGCGACAAAGGCAAGCCATACACAGACACACCGTTAATAAAATTTTCCACCACGACGGAATCATTTAATAATACAAGATTGAACGTTAACAACGATATTAAATAACTCATAAAAAAGAACAGGAGGTGCACTCCGGCGAAATCTCATTCTCCGCGAATTCAAAGAGGATGAAACGCGTACTAGCCCACTACAATTTCGCGAATTTATCTCTCCAGTGTCTCGAGAATGGCCTGCCTGCTTCTCGGGCAGTGTTCCCCATTGCATCCGAAACGTTCCGATATTAAAAATACCCGTGGAACCGTCGCACACCACCGGCAGAAATAAAGAACGAAGGTAAGTAGGTGCCACACGACGATTTCCGGGCGCGGTTCAAGCTCTTTTAAAGCCGCGAGAGTACGAAACACACAGGCGGCTTTAAAATGGAATAACGATCAGGGAAATGGAGGCTGACTGTAGCAGTATACGCGCTAAGATATTCGGTATTAATTTTTCTAATGAAATTCTTCTAGGGGAGAAACGAGACCTGGTGTTGTTCCAGTAACCGCATCGTTTCCCTGTTTGCTACTTCCGTTCTCCGTTTAATGTCTCGCCCCCGCGTGTCTGTGTGTGTGTGAGACTCGAATCGCAAACTATTTTTCGATTCGATATGTTAAACGTTAACGGAAGCTCTAAACGATGGAAATGAAACGTTTGGAAGTCTACGAACCATGTTAAACTCGAATTCGAATTGGAATATTTGAACGTAGACATTGCTGGAAATTCGAAGTTGTTAAGAGACGTTTGTGTCGAATATACTCGTCATAGCGTAAAAATAATTAAACATACAAGTGCACGTTTTCGAAATGAAATAAAATACGTAAAGGGTTGAAATATGCTGCGAGATCATCATCGTTCGATCGAGTCCCATTTTCCAGCAGGGGAATTAAAAGTAATAATTCCAGACACGTTCCGCGTGCCACGGAAATCGAAAAGAGAGGATCTCTCGCACGACACCATCCAACCCCTCCTCTTTCATAGCCTCCCCTTTGAACGTAAATTAATTTTCCATCCGGATTCGTGCCCGTCCGACGTGCAAATAACCCCAGACGAGATCGTTGCCAGCCGCGAATAAAGTCTTAAAATCGGTGGGGAAACAGAGGGGCAGAAGATCGTCTCGAACTCCACTTGGCAAACCAATCGACGATCCGAGACGAAGTAGCTAACCGGTTCATATCCAACGTCGAAATTAACGAACGACGATAAAACGATGAAAATGTGTAAGGGATCCAAACTGAATCCAAACCCGAGATTCTATTTAACTTGGGTCTAACCCGATTTCACGACGATTTTTAACTCTTTTACGAGTGAAACAGGGGGAACAATCGATATTTTTATCTAAAACCTTTCGCGATTATCATCACGAAAATTTCAGCAAAATATTAATTCCATAACAATATTGTATTTCGGAATATTTGTATTCAGAACGTTTGTATTTAAACTTTCTGTATAGTTGTTAAAAGTTTCTGTAAACTCTTATACATATATCTTTACGCATTCTTCCTATATCTAAATATTTTGTTTGAACTCCAGACTTCCATACACTGGTACATTGTACCAAAGGGAACACAACCCATGTACACAGTGAGTCACTTAACAGTAAATCTATATTTCTTCGTGTCACTTTAATTAATTACATTTTTCTAATTTTTCAAATTAATATCTATACGTAATACAAGGTATAAATATGAAAAAATCTAATTCTCATGTACCGAATATTTGTTAATATTAATATCAATGCGTTCACCCTACTATTAAAAGAAATAATAACTTGGGTGGTGAAATTAAGTGACTCACCCTGTACAAAATATAGATTAAATGTAAAGCAAAATTAAATTACAATAATATTATCACAATCATTCAACTCACCGACGATGAATCCGGATCCAGGATCCACGTTTCTGGGGACGAACACGTACAGAAGTAAACACGTCACAAAAACACACGGCACAACGTCATCGCTCGCGATCGAACTTCCGTTGGAAAAGCCGCGGAAACAGTCTTTTACTCGCGTCCTGTGTCAATGGCGACGCGACATTTCATCTTTCACGATGGTGTTCACGACCTCCTCGATGTGCCCACCCAATTCAAGATTTCGATACTATTGCGAATCATCGGTGTGTCCGTGACGGTCGTCGGTCATGATTCGCCGTCGCGACACGATTACGAGCCAGTCGATATTCACGGAATATTTTCGATCTCTTGCACCCTCGTCGATCCCTTTATATCCCTCTATTCGACCGAAACCTGGATGTAACGAGGTGGTTCAACGTTATTTTCATTCGTAACAAAGGATCGTTAAACGCGACTGGGTCAGGGACGAGAGTCAGGCCTTTGACGCGGCCTCAAAGTTGAGAAGGGAAAAAAAACGACGAGTAAATCGTAGGACACCCTTATGCAAATATGTGTACATTTCTTATAAACCCCCACGAACTACATATCACTGCTTTGCTTTGATATGATATGTAAAGATTACAAGGCAAGCATTTAAAAAATTTAAGTCATTTAAATTCATTTTGCTCTTACGAATATTTAAATTGGGTATACTTAAATTCACTTTGTAGGGTTATTACAGAACCCCAACAGCACTTTGTTATATATATAATTAATTAACTAACTTTGTTTGACACAACAGGAAAAAGTAATTGTAAACATCGCGACCTACCGCGAGTAATTATAATGGAGAGCGATACTCGTCGAATGTTCTTGGCTTTCGCGCATTATTGGGCGAAGCGTAATCTGACACAAAACGTTCTTATCGCGGGTGTCACTACGCGTGGACGAACACCGTCACATCGCATCTCCCAAGCACGAACATAAAACAACCCCACAATCTGGGTTGCACCTCGGCGGTGCCCTTTAAGTAGCCAACGGCTGTAATTACTGCTTGCGAGAAAGCTCGCCACCTAGCGGCCGCTACCCAAAACCTAAGCGACTGGGAGAAACGTCTCCACACACCGCCCAACCCATAAGATCTCCTACAGTTGTAAACCAGCGATATAGTCGATTAGAAATTCAGTTAGTTCCTTAAACCTTCCATCAAGCTTCGAATAAAATAAAAATCTTGCTACACAGTAATAGAAATATTTATAAAATCACTCGATCGACTTAACACTTTGATGTTTGATGACGTAGAACTAAGCGTTCTCGAACTAATTCGTTCTTCTTAGAACTAATTCGTTTTCCTTGGACTTTTTTTTTTCTACGGCGATACACACGGTCTCTCCAGTTTCCTTTTTTATGGGTTCTGCAATTCCCAATTGAAATTTCAAATACGAAAGATATACGGTATTGGAATTCGAAAGCTCAATGGGGGAAATATTTTTAACGAACAGTTAATTATTCTCGGAAAATGAATGGCAACCGTTCGTTTTTTAATTCTCTCGACGGGCAAGATTGTCCAAAATGGCGGAGCGTCACTTGAAACATCGGAGGGGCTGGGAAAAGCAAAGGACATCGTTTATAGGGGAAGAAATCCAATGCGAGAGACAGCCGGTGATCTCGAGACCGGTGATTATTGTCAAAGACAAACGACGGGACGGATCTCGAAGGAATTCTTATCTCAAAGAGTCATCCCCCCCCCTCTACCTCTTCGAGAAATTCTCGAGCATTCTCTTTTGATCAGCGACTGTCAAGTGGCCCCCGGATACCGTCACGAGAAACGAACGGCCAAACGTTTGAAGCTGTTCAGACATCTTTCCGCGGCGATATGTCGGGGAAACTTGCGCAAACAACGTTCCATGAAGAAAAACAGCTGAAAACCCTCCGTTATTACAATTGTATCGTAAATATTTACGGTTTGTCGACCACATCGATCTATGTACTCCCGTCGAAAATTGTTTCGAATCGTTTGTACAGTTTTATTGTCACCGCTTGAAAATTTTGTAGAAAAACAAACTTTCATGCTGTTGAATAAAATAAAACGCTTTCATATATGGCAAAATTAGTACAGCATTCAAGGAACATTTTTTTTATCATATGCAAGAAACTTTTTAAATGTATATTTTGTTATTCTTTCCTTTGCCGCTATGAGAGTACGTACTCGTCGAGGTATACTTTGTATACACTTGAAGCCCTTTAAATATTCATTACGATTCCAATGGTAAATTATTTTTTCTATTAAAAACCTCTTGTTTGTAACATTTTCTTTAAAAATTTCTCGTTTCAGGAGTTCTCAAACATTCTCAATAGGATTAAGGTCAGGGGAATTTCCTGGCCGTCTAGTAATGAAATAGTTTTTCCTGGAGAAATTGTTTCAGTGATTAATCATATGACAGTGCTCCATCATAGAATAACAATTATGTTTCGGAAAACTGATGATAGTTAAATTTTGTTTAATGTAGATAAGTGGTCGCCTTAATATGGCCATGGACTGTAAAGTGGGATTAGATTATGGCGTGTCCTTCGTAAACGTTCGCGAACGACAGCTTCTAAACAGGGATTTTCGTATGAAAATTCGGGTTCACGTCGAAGTTATAAAATACAAATTCGGAGTGAAACGTTGCGGTGGAAATATTCAACGTGATGCTTTCGAGCTCCAATCTGAAACGTCCAAATTGGACTTCAAATGCATATGTGATCGAATTATCAACCTTAAATTCGAGATTCGGTGAATCCAGAGTAGAATTTTCCTCGCATTACCTGGTAAATCGAAATTGATTTCGTACATTTTCGCAGTGTCGTCCGTGTAATTTCATCGCGAACCGTCCATTCTCGCGACGCAAAAGGATATTGTGCCCGTTCCTCCATCGAAACGAGTAAATATATACCACCTGTACACGAGTGTTTTCGCTCAGGGAACGCGATTAAAAGCTTTAGCGATCATTATCGTCATATTACGTTTACATTGTTCCGATTTTCCGATCCAACTTAATCATCGTTCTCGCAAAACACATATCCACGCGGTGTTCTCGAAAGATTCTTCGAAATTCCGCAAAAACAGCCCTATCGCTAATCATCGTTCTCGCAAAACACATATCCACGCGGTGTTCTCGAAAGATTCTTCGAAATTCCGCATAAACAGCCCTATCGCTTATCCAGTGAAAATCTACAACCAGTATAGTACAGAAATTACGAAACCTAAACCTTAATATCTCGCCACAAAGAAGGATTAACCATTTAATTGCCCAGGGGGATATTAAATCACCCACCTGTGGCCTGAACACAAACGATTACGTCGAAAACCGCCAGTTTCTTATTTCGCCCATAAAACACCGTCTACAACTTCGAGGCGTCTCGTGCCACGGAGCAGCAACGGGCCCCCTTCCAGCAACGTGCGGTCTTAGTGGCCAGGGAACTCCATAAAACGCACCTGGACCGCCTAAAAAGTCCAATGTACAAACTCTGACGGGAAGCAAAAGCCACGGAGAGCTCGGGGGAGCGACGTGGAGGCACGCAGAAATATCAGAAGAAAAAAAAGAAGAGAAAAAAATTGGGTCGAAAATCTGGGATGGAGGGGAATGGACATAGAAAAAAGTTGCCTCGCCGCGCCAGGAAGCTGGCCAGTCGATAGCTCGAAGTTGTTCCGTGCCAGCCAACCGAGAAGCAGAGGGAACCAGGCGAGAATCTAGAGGACGGAGAAGGATAGAAAGAAGATCTGGCGGTCGAAAGGTCAAGAGAAAGCTCGAGTCAACTCTGTCGTATAGCTTCGAAGCGGAACACGCCTGTCGTGAGAGATCGGAGAGGGCGGAGGCGACGATGAGTGCGCAGTGCGGAAAGAATTCCGCATCCTGCAGCCGTGAAGGTCATCGCCGGGGACACGAGAGCACACTTGACCCGGTTGCAACCGAGAGAGCCGAAGGACACACCGCTAGAAACACCGACGATTACTACACGCCTCTCTTACCTTGCCTCGATTCGACAACCTGACCACCCTTGACGGAACCTTCGACGATTTTCCGTTGATTTTTCGAGTAGACCGAAGAGCTTCGACGAAGCACGAAGGTCTTCGGTCTTTGAGTTAGCAATCGGTCTGGGGTTTTGGGTTCTCTATCCCTAGGTCAGATTGTGGGGAAAAAAGTCTATTTATCTCGATTAAGGTGTAGGAGAAAGTAGAAGATCGATTAACAAGGAACAGAATTTCTTTTAATCGAGATCACGAAGAAGGTCCTGTGTGCAGGCGCAAGACACCTTGTGTCTGGAGTCAGCGCGAAGGGAGGGAGCAATCTGAATATGCGCCGCGGTGTATTCGTCCATTGCCTCAGAGAGTAGTTTGTCGACGAGCTGGGGCCTCCATCAGAGAAATTACTCGAATTTCTCCGTGGCCACCGTAGGACTCGCGGAGTCACTTTTAATACCGCAAGGGTCTTTCTGCTCGTCTTGGAACGGTAGCTATTAATCAAACGACTGTGTGCCTTTGCACGGCTAGTTTCCTTTCGAACGGACACGAGAACCTGCACAGAAAATGAGGCCACGAAGATACATCGACCACGGAGGAATTCTTCGAAGGGAAATTTATTCCAAACTCGGCGTAAATCTTGTCGGCGAAACAAGAACGATCGCGCCTCTGTGTTCCCCTCTATTCACTTCGCGGCAGTAAATTCAAATCCATTTTCGACGCGCTCGAGTTCGACGGAGTGTGTTCTGGATGTTCGAGGGAGAAAAAGCTTTGTGAATCCCCGAGAAAGCTTTTCTTTCGAAGGCGCCGCGAGAAGATTTTTTTCGGAACGCTTGATCAAACTCCCAGAGGAGGGGTGGTCCTAGTCCGATTCGCGAGGTAGCAAATTCTCTCTCGAGCAGGAAAAGTACACGCCTCGACGAAGCCCGAGTTCAAAAGAACGGCTCTCCCCCGCCACCGTCTGGAAAGTCAACTCGAGAAGAAAGAACCGGGTTCGAAGGTCAGGCCTCTTTTGCTGCTCAAGGATACGCCAACTGTTCCGCTGGCCTTCCAACGGTAATTAACTTTGCGCTAGCCTTTCCACGAACCTCAAAACCAACCTACCAGTAAAGTAATCGATCTATGTCGACCCTGGGATCTTTACAACTGGAGAAAAACAGATACCGTCGCTTCATTAACCCCAGGATCGTTACAGCAAGCTGCAGAGAAGTGGATACTGTCACTTCTGATACCTTCATCATTGTAATACGTATATTCATTGTCCACCTAGAATCATCCTGTACACCAATCGCCATCGATCGATCGATCCTTGAATACCTTGTCACTGTTACAATCAACATTACCCACAACCAATTCTGCGACTCACTTTAAAACAATTCCAGACACATTCAGAACCGAACTCTCATCGAAGACCAACTCTCATCGTAGACCCACTCTTGTCATCCCTGGTACCCTAACCTTTCCAAAGTCCCTCGTGAATAATCTCATCGAAAAATCATCTCGAAATCCCAAACAATTCCAAGGTACCTCTCTCGACGGTTCTCTTTTCGGAGCCAGAACGGTGCTCTCCAGGTGATCCAGAAAATCTTGATGTTCACAACAGCGAAGATCGTGCTTATTATTCTTCGCGGCGTACAACTCTATCCCTTCGGTTTTCGGTGTATTTCGGCGTGTACGGTCGCGCGCGCGCCTCGCAACTGGCCTCGGTTGGTCCCGGTGTTCCTCGCGGGTCGAAAACAGCCCTCTCCGCTCGGAGAACGGTCGGTTTCGAACGGGGGGAGGGGGTTGCGTGGTGACCCAGTTCAAGGGAGTCAGGGGGCGGAGAGTGCGCGGTACGGACGCCAGCACGTCGCGATACCTACTGAGCGAGCAGCGGACGAGCGACGCTGCGACGCTCTCTCGCGAGGGCTGCGCGTCGACGTCGGTTCTTCTCTCCCCTTTTACGCGCGGCGAAACAGACCATCGACGGTACCTCTGGCCTCCTCATCACTCCTTGCACCCCCTTCGACCCCATCGACCTACCACTGAACATTTCTCCGTGAGACCATCGGGAGAAAGGGGACATCAAAACGGGATTGATTTGTATTTTGGTCGACGATTAACGGGATTCGATCGGACGACGAACGATCGGTCGGAGAACCACCACAGCCGCTAGAGTTTCTCCCACCTTTCTCTCTCGGAACCTCGAAAGCAACCCCTACCCAGTTCGAACGGACTCCCCTCCATATTGATTAGTGCGCGCAGTCCCCGCGAGCCAGCATCCAGCGACAGGCTCGATGCTACACACGCTGTCAACATGCCTTCCGAATTCGAAATTCGAGGGTGTTGCAGTCATCCCCCTCCAGGGGATGGGGAGAAGTGCAGGGGGAGGTGCTTTTGGTGGACCGAGTGCGTGCGTACTTTCAATGGGATACACTTGCTGGCCGGTCGAGTGGAGAAGATTGGAGAGGGAAACGTTGTGGGTGGATGCGGACGGGGGTTGAAAGAACTCGGCGGATGTTTGAATGGAATTGCGTATGCTACTGAATTATTTAGTACACTTGCCTGATTAATCGACAACCTTCTGTCTTTTTGGAGATTTCAGACTTTCATGACCCGGCAGCATACAGTTATTACAGTGAAAGCTACATGAGAGTTGGGTAGGAAGTTCCTCGTGAGAGTTTCTACTTCATCCCCACCACTGGGGTGGGGGGAGCTTTTGTTACCAAGACATCGGAAAAAAAATAGACTTGTGAGGTGTCATGGAGCGTTTACTGTACTATCGAGGCTTTCGGATGTAAGCCGTGTTCCGGTGAAATTATTATCTTCCCAACGTTTCGCAAGCATTGTAGCCAGCTTCACCAGAAGGTCGAATGACGGACTGACTTTTCTTGTCCGATTGTATTTTTATTACGTAAGAATTGTTGTCACGTTGCGATCGTATTCACGTTGTCGATGTCGGCGGTGGCCTTGGGGTTTTCGCAACGGGGACGGTCTGTCTCCAGGGAGATGCTTGTTGACTGGGATGCGTGTTCCCGTTGAATGGGCCACCCCCGAGAGACGACTCGAGTGGAGTCGAGCGAAGGCTGGCTGGGTGAAAAATTCAGGGTTGAAGGGGGCCGAACCGTTGTGGACGGGCGTTTTGAATGGAATTATTTGGCAGATGCTTGTCGACGGAAACGAATTGCCTCGTTTGCAGCCTGTGTACGGGGCACTGTGCCGGAATGGTAAAAGGGCCGGATCGGATTGTTTCGTCTGTTCAATGAACACGACTCTCCGAATTCTTTCGCTCGTCAATGCGGTAATCTGTCCTCTGTTCCCCAAGTGAATATTAAAATTTGCAATTTCCACGAGATTGTTAATTAGTTTTCGAGTACACTCGGCTGCGCTGTACGTTCTGTGCCACGAAACTCCGGGGGCAGAAAATTGTTATTCTATTGCGTAACAATGAACTCGAACGCAAATTGTTCCGGCACGTAATTAAGTTACTTTCTGTGTACCCAGCGAAGTAATTGTCGCGCAAAAAGCAGTGCACTGTATTTTAAACTGCACGCTTCAAGTTATTAATAATTGAAAATACACAAGTTATAAATGTTTGTAATACCTAAATTCAAACATGTGTTACAACTCTTCATGCGTACCTTGAAAAATCGTACCCCACCGAGCGTGAAATAAATTTGGCAAAAAATACTAACCCTCTAAATTATGACCACCTCCCCCGTTAATTATCAATATCGACAACCCCTCCCCCCTACGTAATACACCGTATACGCGTAATACGAAAATTACACTTCACACACGCTCGCAGGATAAACATCCCCTATGTCGCTGGTGGTAGCGAAAACGCACGTTTCAGTAACCGCGAGAGACACAGCTGCTAGCCGAACGTATTTATTAATTGATTAAAACCGCGTACGCGGACTGGAATATCCAAGGTTTTTTCACCCCAGCCGGATTAAAATCGGCCATTGGCCCCGCTCTGTGTTCGTGCCTTCAAAGACGATATTAATTCGATATTCATTCGGCTCCCGTTACCCAGAAGCCCCCTGTCCGCTTATTAGGGATCGGTTTCAACTAATTAATTCGAACCAGAGGGAACCAGTTGTAACTCCCGTGAAAATTCGAATGTTCGTCCACGATGCACGGTTGGATGCGCGTCGTTTCCCTGTTGTTGTTCGCAAATTCGTGGCTCTAGGGGAAAGGGGGAAGATGGCGCGTGAGGGGGGTGGCCGCGATATTAAAATTCCACGGTCCGATACTCCCTTCGAACCGTTTCCACCCTTTTGTCCGGTCGAAAACGTGTTTCGTTGAACGAAAACGCGTCGTTCGATCGCGCGGCTTTGAAAATTGGAATTTTTTTCTATTGAACGCCATGACCAGTTCCGAGGAAAAAGGTTCTGATAAACTGTTTAATTTCATCGATTATATATGCGTGATATTTTGTTATCACATCTGCTGCGAACACTTTTTAACACTCTAGAGCCTGAAAATAAACTTTTAGTCATTTAAAAATTAACACTATGACAGCCACATTACTGACATATGGGTGACACGTACTTTGGAAAGAGGCTGGATTATTTAAATATTGTTCCTATTTTTTTCCATAAAATTAATATCACAATATAATTTAAAAAAGAAAAAATAAAGCGTGTCTGGCTATGAACGGCCTATTTCACTGTTGCAGCCAATGTATTAATACTTCATTTCTGATATTTTCTGATATTTCGTGAAGAGACACAACGGTAGATATTATAAGGTTAATCTACTTACGGCCGAAAGTGGGCTGAAAAAGAAATAGTATACAATCCACTGTTACAGTATAGCAAGCGCGAACTTCCAAACAGTTGGACAAAAGCAGGAAAGATGTTACGGACTCGCGTTACGTCAAATGTCCAACTTGCAATGTCAGAAGTGGCAGGCATTATCGATCAGTACTACTTAACTTTACTCGCGTAACAGCTAGGCTTATTACAAAGCCGCGCTACTTACAATTCCGATCGAAGTGCATCGAGTATCATAGACCTATACTACTCGAGAAATTCCATCTGCAATCAAGGGCTTTTCATCCTACTCTACATATTCCAACGAACGCTAGCGAGGCAAGTACAAAAATAACATTTCATTCTCGAGCGCTTCCGCTAGAAGACGATTCAAAGTTTGATATCCACCAGCAGGTGGGGAAGGAAGAACTCGAGGACATCGACCCTCCTTCGTTAACGCCTTTCTTCGTGTATACCAGAGGGAGCTGCTGGATGGCGATCGAGGGACGATGATGAAAGAAAATCAAGTGCATCCTCCCCGAAGGGGATTACAAGCTCGAGGGCTTTCGTCGACCTTTTTCAAAATGCACGATGCCACCCCCTATGCAATCCGCGGGACCAAGCGCCGTGAAAGGGCCAAGAGAGAGAGAGCGTTTCACTTTCGTTCTCGTAAGGATCCAACGTTGGATTTTAAAGTCGCACGATTCCCCGTGTACTGGCTCGTTCCCCAGTCCTTTTCTCTTTACCCTTCCACCCCCGATGACGATGAATAGGAGGCGACAACGAGGGACTCCTGACCTTTCTTTCGGCTGTTTAACCCCCTGCAAAGATGAGTACGAACTGGGTAACAGCTCGAACGTATAGGAAGGGGATGATTTCATTTAGAAAGTGAAATTGTCACAGATTGCGCATCTAAGTAAAGGAAATATTGTTAAATGCGACACATATTTAAACAAGCAATTAAAAAACATCGAAGTACGACTCGACAAATTAGTCCAAAGGGTTGATACTCCCCGAAGGATTTTCTTTTAAACTGCAGAATTTGCAGACATTTCTTTAACTTGCCTGTTTACTCCCGTTTCTGCCTCCTACCTTCGGAAGATAATGTCGATAACTACTGAGGGGGAGTAAAAGAAAATGCAGGAATGAGGGGTGAACGAAAGCAATTTGTCGACTGTCGAAAGAAAGAGCAAATTTTCTCCCTCTCGCGGAATTAACGAGGGTAAAAACGTGTCTGTGTGCGCGCTGTGGTGGGGGGATAGGGTGTGTCAACGACAGGCCGCGTTCCCGAGACGTCACAGAATTTTAATGGCACAATAATTGCCCAGTAGCTGCAACGACAACGACGACGCGACGCTCTCTCCTAACGCGATCAACTTAATGCGCGCGAACCGTTCGGAATGCTCTTTTTCCGGCCCGTTTCCATCTTGTTACACTCTCGCTAGCCTCCCCCCAGTTACGATAACGCAATTAAGGGAAAGAAGGAGGTATTCTGCTCGCGGGAAGCTGCGGACGAACCCCCCAGAGGCGTTGTACCGCGATGAGCAACAACGAATGGAATGGTTACTATTAGTTTACTGGGAAAACGGTTGAATAGGGGGTGGTCAGGTGTTGTTTCAGATTGACTACCCAATCACTGAATTTTTACCGTAAGTTGGGGTAATTTTGACACAGTCAGTTTCTTTGTATTTTTCTAAGACATTTTTAACGATATGAAAAAGAAATTGGGTCCAAGAAGAGTGGATGATCGTAAGAAATCACGACCAGGTGGAGGAAGCCTTGATTACTATAGGTTACAGTAATTTTAACTTAGTCAGTGGTAAGTTAGTATAAAGTTTAGAAAAAGATAACTTTCTATTTTACAGGTATTTTCACGTGGAGTACCTTTTAATATAACCATCAACTTAACACAACAATTTTCAGAGCTGCAAAATCGAAAATGATCATTTCCTGATGTTGGTACAAAGTTACCCGAGCTCACGGTAACCAAGATACTCAAACACTTCCAAGTATCCACGATCTACCTAACCGCATTCTACGCCAGAGTACAATATACGGAATCTCCGAACAGTGTACACAAACTCCACAACAGCGTCGTTAAGAAGATCTTTAATAACTTTGACGGTACTTTCCTCGAAGAACTCGATACGCGTGCAACCAAAGTGCAATCGTTTACCGTGTGCAATAACTACCGAATACGCTCGTCTATGTGATCCCAAAGGGGCACAGCCAACCACCGTTAGCACTGTAAATACCCAATCTACGAATGGTAAGAACATTCCAGGCAGTTTCGTTAGCAAGATGCTAACCACGGTAAGCCAACAGTGCTTCGAGCAAAGAACTCCCAAGACGTTGGTGGCACGGTTGTTTTGATTGGCCCATCGGGCGAAGCTGTACTGGAATATTCAGGGGGAAGAAAAAAAAAAAGGAACAACGGAGCCGAAGTTTTGTCCCTGTTACGCGGGTGTGTACGAAGGGTTTAGGGGGGAAGGAAACGAACTCGTTTGCAAGGTAAAGGAGGCTAGAGACAGCTTGTGCAGCTCTGTTCCGCGCGAGGGGGTTCGTTTACGTATTTCCCCGTTATTACAACAACCTTTACACCATTTCTCTCCGTGGCCTACGAGGTGAATCTCGCAAAACTCGTCGACGTCGCCGCTCGTACGGAGGAGACGCGGCCCAGGGAAATAGAATAAGAACGGGGGGACCCCGGAAATGAGATTTCTCGGCCGTTGGTGGGACGTAATTTTCATGAAGGAGGAAACCCTAGTCGTGGTAGATAGGGGGATGGGCTCGAAGAAGAAGAAACGGCCAAGATCGAATGGGGACTTAAACCGGTATGATTTTGATACCGATATTATGCCATCAAAGCTACACCGAAACCGATACATTACCGACAACCGAAATAAATACCGGTATTTTACGTTTCGGTAAAAGTCCATGATGGTAGTTGCTTTATTATTTAAATTCACTCCCTTACATTTGTAGATATCATTAGATCGGTCTTGACCTCAACTATTACCTCATGAGACGCTTAAAAGATGGACGGCCGCGGAACAGGAATAATGCCAGCGGGCGATATCTATAATGAACATCGACTATACGAATCAGCGGGACATTGTCTCGCCGCAATAAATTAATTAAGTCTGTACAGCACAGAGGGAGGGGCTACCGGCTTGGATTTCCCAAAGGCTGCGGCGTGCTTTGAATTCTGATCAATTTCTGGATAGGCACCACAACGGGGAAAGAACGAAATCTAGTCCTCTCTTAATTGCTTTGTATCTGGATCGGTCCGGCTGTATTATTAAAAGAAGCAACCTTCGTTGTAAAGAGATTACAAAATGGACACACAACAAATAAGTCACGTTTTCCAAAATTGCATTGTCGTGTGTCTGTTACTGAACGCTTCCTCCCTGGATATATGTATACAGGGTGTAATGTTGTACAACCCGGGTAGGAGGTTATTCCACGTAAAAAAATAAGTCTACGATATTAATCCAACGCTAACACACCCATTACAAATTAACCTTCAAAGTAGATTTTCTCGAAAACAAAGCCTCATAAAATAAAATTTTTATAAATTATTTTTCCACGTAAAATCACACCCCCCGACCGGTCGTACCATCAAGTTACAGGACGCTCTGTATATCTGATTTAATTAAACGTCCCTCCTCGCCGCGACGAACCCACCCTTCCCATTACGATTTTATTAACGTCGTCCCGACTCGAGGAAACGTAAGCTCGATATCCACGAGTCTACCCCGTCTACATAAGTAAGATCTCACCCTGCGACCCCAGGGAACGGGGGGGTTGGAGATCGTGCTTAAAATTTCCTACGCGAAGCCCCATTGTTCCTGCCCGTGGAAATAACAGCTGACACGTTCGTGCGGGCGCATACACGCTTGAAATCGGCCGATTACCACGGGTCCGTGACGGACCGGGGCCATTCGAATTCACGGAAAACCCCACGGTCTTGAATATTCAGGACGTCGCTCGTGGACCTCCTACGACTCGCGGATAACAACCCTCTTCGTCGGAGATCGTTGATCCTACTCGCGGCTTACCGAATGGAAACACCGCCCTACGGACCAGTTTTGCGACGTGAGCACGAAAGTAATCCGATACGAGGAACCATGAATTTGTTCGATCACGCACGCGAATTTTAACCACCCCCTTTTTAGCAGCCAGAATGTCGAGAATCTGGTGTTGTGTTAACCCCTTTAAAAGTGGGACGACACATCTTTCGTTTCCTCGAAGATTATACGGTTTCTTTTTGGCAGATTGACTGCGTCAGTGGAAAAGGTCGTACGTAGTCAGACACGATTTATTTCGGTTTTTTAAGTCGCGAGCGTCGAAAATAAAGGGTGTGTCAATATGCACTGTTATCTAAAGTAACTCGTTACTTGATAGGTTAAATTAAAAAATGTTTTAAATGCATTTGAAGAGACTTATCGAATAAATACAAATTGATATTTCGAGTAACGATGAGTAACGAGTTATTTTAGATAATACTTCTTGTTGAATCACCCTGTATATGCGTCTAGTTGATAAAGACTGTTTTGTTTTAAATTATGTGTCCCCATATTTGGATGACATGGGAAGTGTTGGACGAGGTTACAGAAGAATCCACCGAATCTTCTCCAAGTGAATCGAAATTTTTTACATTCTTTTTTTTTTAATTCAACAAATTGCTAGGGTGCGATATATTCCAACGACATGATGGTCTTGAAAAGGTGTTCCATCCTCTAACGATCATACCCGCGAACGCACTCGAATCGTTCCGCGAAGACGAGGGTGAAAAACTCGCGAACGAGACCTATTCGAAGCAATTTACGAGAGCCTAATAATTATCGGAGATAATTACACCGGATACATCGCGACGTTTTAAGGGATCGAGCCGGAAAACCCTTCGAGTGTTCCAACGACGGAGTCGGTTTCGAAAGATTCCGAGTCGGTCCTCGAATTACTTTTCCGACGACGAACGGATGAATGAATGAACGAACGAATGCCCACGGTTTCCAAGCAATCATTTCGCGATATCCAATTTGAATAATTACTCGGGATAATTACTTCCGCCGGGACTAGACAGCAGGAAGTATTCGGAATATTTCGCAATTACTGACGATTATTTTTCCCCGACCAGAAACAGATTACGTGCTCTTCTTTGAGTCGAAGTGAAAGGCCACGTTGCTGGCATTAATATTTAACTTTTACAGTAAAAGTACAGTTGCGATAAATACAGAATTCCTTTCGTTTCTGATTTGTTCACGAAATACTGTGTCACTTTTCTGGTTGACCGAATTATTTACCAAAATACGAATCTTATTTCAAAATTAAGATAAATTGATCACAAAAGAATGACAAAAAGAATATATAAATGAAAATTCCATAAAAGATTGAACACCTAACTGTTATTTCAAAAGAAGCGTTAGTTAGAAAGGGGTCGTGGGCCCAATATGCATAAAACAAACAAGCGTGAAATTCATCAAGGAGATACATTCGGGTCTTTTTTATTGTTTGGTCGACTAACGAGCGAGAAATGGTGGCAGGATAGGATAACGAGTTAATTCGTGGCGAGAAGGGCGGAAAGAAGGGCAGCTGCCTGGTCCAGGCAACGGGGTAACGCATCGTCGGGTCGTGGCACTGACAGTACGACCTACATACGATTCCACACCCCTCCTCTCTCTCTCTCTCTATTCTCCTTATCTCTACTTCTCAGTTTTACAGTGACGGATTCACGCTGGAGTTTCACCCCCACCACCCCATCCTGACTGGAAATTTCTTCGAAAGTTTCTGAACTGCGCCTGGAGCCCACGGGGGTGATGCAGCGGGTGTGAAAATTACTTCGTGAGTGCAACGCCTTCGAATCTAAAGCGGTGACAAAGTGAGAATTTCATTTTGTATGTTTTTCAACAACCAAGATATTTTCATTCTCCTATGTAAAGGTGGTTCGATCATTTCGACTTTATTAAGAAATCCAAATGAATTTATTGGTTTGTGAAAGATTGTAAATTATTGGGTGGTATTTGTCAGGGGGTGCGAAGGGTTGTTGGGCCGGCCCTGTCCTTACATCATTCCCCTTTATCTGCCACCTCCCGGTTGCATCCAATGACGTAAGGGGTTGCGACCGAGGTGCATCCTTTTTTTCTCTGAATGGAATCACCGGGAAAGAACCACCCGAAAACTCGCCGATTAGGGCCGATTACGTGGGACATGTAATTTCTGTGAAACTCAGCGGAAAAAGATGCGACCAAGCGAACGGAAGGATGTTCCTTCGGTCGAGTCTTTTACGTGGAGAGGGTGTTGAACGTCGTTGAGAGGGTAACATTTTGAATTTGTACCGCCACCAACCATAGGTCGGTATGAAGGTGTCAGTTTACTTCGAAAACGAAAAACAGTCGGAGCATGGTACAAGAAGGAAAAAATGAACGATAAAGAGCTTCCTTTGTATCCACGTCGCGTATCGTCGCGGCCTTTTGAGAATTCTTAGGATATTCGACGGGTGGAAGGATCGACGGATCAACGTTTCGCGTTGGCCGGAAAATTTCTTTACAATATTCACCAGAAGCCACAGTGAAACAGACCAGGTTACCATCGCGTCTATCCCGTTCGCCGACATAAACATCTTTTATTGGAAAACTTTCGTCCGCGTCTGACTGCATCCAGCAAATAACGTATCCAGTTGCAATTTCCAGCGTGCCACTGCTCTAGTCGATCGAGCAACTCGTTCTAACGGGTGTCCTCGGGAAAATATCCCGGTAACGATGAAACATACCGGAAACGCTTCTTGTTTCCTTTCATTGTAAATGTTTAGCGATCCAAGGAAACAGTTTTTTTATTAGTTAAATAAATATCCATCGACATATAAAACCGTCAACCCTGCTATTCTTTCTACTTTCATCACCCCCCACCCCTCCCCCCAGTCTTCTATGTCCAAACCTACTTTTTTTAAACTTATAGGCTTCCAAAAAATCTAAAAAAATCAGGTATATTTCCAAGGGTCTCTTGACTTATATGATCCAATAGTTTTTAAATTTGGAAGTCAAAAGATTTTTTTAATAACAATAATTTCGTTTTGTAGATGCTGCAGCGTAAAATTTCGCTCCTACCATAAAAGACCTAGGCGTATTCTTGTTCCGTTTCTTAGATTCTTAGATTCTTCTTTAGATCGCTTAGTGGATGCATTTCCGGTCGAGTATCGAATTCGTTCTTCGAGAAATTCGAACGGGGACGGGTTTAGCCGCGATATTGGACGAGAATAACTTCGACCGGCTCTCTTCGCGAACAGGGGAGGGGAATAAATTTTTGCAAAGAGCTCCTGGATAAATATGTGCGCGGCCATGTATCTCACGGAATATACTCTTCGCCCGGCTTATGGATCGTGCCGCGGCGCGTGACTGCGAATCAACGGAAACCGATCACGAGGAATAACTCGCGCCGCGATACGTAACGAGATGGGGTTATATTTTTCGTTTTCGAAGCGAAGTTTACCGCTTACACAGCAGGATTTCCGAGCGTTCGACGTAGAGATATGAAAGAAAAATGATATTTCTTTTTTCCCCGATGAACGGTGAATGGTATCGGATTGAGTGCCATCGTTAATTCCAACAAAAATCTACAATGAAGATAACTGCGTCTAGCTAGATATTTTCTGGTACTAGTGACAATTTTTGTGAAAATTGTGTTTATTGAAAAAAGAAATGAGAGGGAAGTTTTCTGGTTTCAATGATAGCTAGCGTGGTTTAGTAACAATCCCGATAAAAATTTAAATGCAGTAAAAATTATCTGATTGTTTTAATAGTTTCTTCGTTTTTAGTAATTATTTATGATTCTAGTAATTATTGTGATTCTAGTAATAATGTAGAGGATTCTGACTTACCTTAGACTTCCTGTTTGACCGATGATCGATGTCCAGTCGATTATGTACTCGGTCGATGTTACTGGTTGTTGATTCTGTTTTCGCCTCGAAACTGTGTCAACATTATTGTGACAAATTGACACGTGGTTATTTTTTATGGAATTCAGATGACGTGTCGCAGAAATTGACTGTGTGGTGTGATGGAATTTGGGCTGAGGATCGAAGGGAACATCTTTACCGACTTCGTCAACAGTTTCTTCTGGATAGGAACAGATGGAGGTACTAGAACGGAAGTTCCGGTCTGATGGTTCGATGGATCTGTACGTAAAAAAATGTAATATTAATTTAGATCAACGTTTAGGATAGTTATCTGGAATTTTAACAAATGCGTAAAATAATAACAGGGAAGTCAATTTTCCCAATGGAAGAAAAATGGGAAACGGGGAACAATTTTCCATGAAACGAGGGAAACATTCGACAGGAAGTCGTCAACGCACATCTGTAATATAGATACCGTGTATTATATAAAACATCATTGTTACAACGTACAATCGTAGATCGCTGTATTCTCAGATTCCATTCGACGGAATCCTCCTTTCCTCTTCTATTTCCCGACGTTTTTCACGCAACAGGTGTATAACACGAGTTTTCACGTGGGATCCGATCGCCGGAACAGCAAACAATTAATCCGGGCAGTTAACTTCTAAACCCCACAGACACGAATTTTATTTCTCTTTTTCTCTCTCTCTATCTCTCTCTCTCTCTCTCTTTCTCTCAATATTGCACACTGATTCGATCGACAGAACAGGGAACGGTTATGAGGGTACCGGACGTCGCGCTGTTCACAAAATAAAAAGTAAGAGTTGCTGATTCTTCTCGTGTTCCAATAGAAAATTCTGGTGCGTTTACAGAATCAATATCTGGATTATTATTTACGATTATTGTTCCGTTGATCGTCCTTGGAGCATTGGATTTATTTTTTTTTTTTAAGTATCTTCTAAGACCTTTCTTCGACCGATTTCCTCTTGCACGCACGATATAGCGCAATCGCGAATCCACTCGCACCCATTAAATATCACATTGTAACGGCCATCGGCTTCCTTACGCAAGAGACTAGCTTAAGGTAATTTCGATTCGCAGCGGCGAGACTATGTCGCCGAATATTCCTTGCATCTCTCGTGGTCATATGGTACAATCACATTCGAGACACCAATATACATATATATACCATACATACATAACCCCCCAATCAAAACAAAATTCGCCATCCAATTTCGAATTACATACAACACGTTGGGTGTCTCCGGTGTTCTATATACAAATACCGGTCACTCTATCTCTTCCTATGTACAGACTATATACCATGAATTTTCCGCAAGAAAAAAGCCATTCCCGTGGTTTTCCCCTCGCGACATATACCTCTTTAAATATGATCCGCGTCGAAATACAAAAGGCAGATCCCTCTCGAGGCTAGTTCGAAAATTAAAGCCTTTTCGCCAATTGATCAGGTCTTCTGAAAAAATCAACGATTCTTCTTTCGATCGAGAATCGACGATTTTTCTTTCCTTTCGATCTTCCGCGAAAAATCTCGATCCACCGTTGGTATCTCCTGGTTCGAGGCTCCTGGATAACATTCTGCCGTCGTTGGGAATGTTAACGGAGCCACGGCATGGTATAATTATGTACAGCCTATGTACAGAGACGAAACGTGATCGTAAACGGAACACAGAACGAACGCGACAGAGTGGAACGATCGCAGTTGTCGGGGGGAAAAACCGCCCCTGGACGAACGAAGCACCCGCCCCGCCGGCATCTAGATCGAAGGAACGTGAGATCGCGCGATCTTCCGTCCCGTTTTCATCTTCTCCGTCGGATCGACGCGGGATCATCCAGCTGATCATCATCTGTGCGGACAATTGGGCACGTGGGGGAACAGATGGCAGTGGATCGACCGGAATCTGTAATTGGAAAATCATCGACGCACACGTCCAAGGTGAAGCGAGCTCCGAACTTTCTGAGAGGCTCCTTAACGCTAATGAGAATACGGACACCAACGATCTTCGAGGTTTCTGTGTTAACTACCGAGCAGGAAGTGGGATTATTGTTAGTGGATCTGGATGGTTTTGGAATAAATTTAGACCTTGATGATAGCCAGATAAAGGAGCGTTAATGTGATACAATCGATAGTTTCGGAAGAGGACGTGCAAACAGCTAGAGTAGATGTCCTAATTACTGCTACCTTAGAGAGGAGAATATTCTGGGGGGAGTTGAGGGGGAAAATCGAGGAAACGGATCTCCCGCGAAAGTGTAGAACTGACAATCGTAATAAAGTCGATTAGAAACGTCTTCGCTATTACCTTCGGGGTCCACTATTCTTCCGCCTTCTCTCTCGCGTGGTCTAATCGTCTAGTCGGTTCGCCACACGGGGGAGCGGGCAATTATACAAGCAATTGAAGCGTTTATGAAGGAACGTTGCGAGGGAAGAACACGAAGCGGGTCAAAGAAACGGGAAAATGATACGAGAAACCAGACGAAGAACCGTGTCTAGGAGGAACAAAGAGGATATTCTGTTACACGCGGCTGCTAATTACGACTTCTAAGTCTCGGCCAGGGGATCATAGAAGTGGGCAGATTAGTTCTCGTGGGATTGGGAAAGATCCGTTGACTTCTCGGTTTTTTTTTTTTGGTCGAAGAACTGAACGACGAACGGATTAATATTGGTCAAATGTGAGGAGTGTGAATAGTGGGATAGATACATTTTTGCTGGATAGATTAGTCCTGTGAAATTGTGCAGCTTCAGAGAATGTGTGATAAATATACTGCAGAGGTTTATACAAAATCGAAATCTCAGACACTGATATCTCAAATTAAAATGGAGCGCAATTTTGAATTTTGTACTAGAGGCTTTACTACGTTGAGAACTACGTGTAAATAGTATTAAACTGCATTGATAGCTTGAGCCAAATAGGAAATTGAAGTGTCTCGCATATGTGACGCCTGGTAACGAACGTGTTAATAGAATGAAGCGGAGAAAAATTTATTTCGTTGAACGTACCGTTTCGGATCGTCCTTCATGTCGAAGCCATCGATCTTCAGAATGTTCCACTCGTCCCTAGGACCCTTCGAGTAGCTGAACGACACCTGGAAACGAAGACAGCGGAATAACGATCGGTAACAGTGTAAGTATCCCGCGAAAGACTCGGCTCATTTACCATACACGACGTAATTATTAAAAAGGTATACGTAAAGCACGTCTTTTTACATTTTTCATCATAGGTAGAAATGGTTTAGCACACAAAAAAAATGTACATATATTTTTCTAACCGCAATTCGTAACTTTATTAGTCCGTTAAAGGGTTAAAATTCACGTAGACGAAAGCACAAGAGCCGATATCGCTTATTCTGCGCTAACGGCGGGAATCATCTAACTCGGCGTGGAAACACGAAACCGAAAGTCCGTGATCAAGTTCTGCCCACACAACCAACCGAGAAATATGTATTTGTTCCACAAGCGTTATCATCGTTCAACGATACCTACGATTTATCGTCGTTCGAGCAACGGAAAATTTCATTCTCGCGTTCCCGCCGCGTCAGCTTCCGCCATTCTTGCCGCGTTCGCGAAATACGTGCATTCCGAATTGCCGTTTTCATATTTGTCCGCACCGGTCGTCTGTCGTATCGAATGAACGAGAGAAAAAAAAAGACCGCAAAATAAACGAGTATGGAAAGCCTCCTGTTTTGAAATTAATATACGCGTCGTAGATGGCACGAAGAGACAAGGTTCGTGAAACATGCATACGACGGGACCGATAAATGGCACCTGGCGGTGCCGCAGGAGGATCATGCGAGGCGTAAATGGTCACCTGGTCGGTTTTCTACTGTTGAGTCAGTCGTCGACGGGTGTAATTTCCGAACAACGGACAGATGAACGGCGCGCACGATTAAATAATGGCCATTGTGCGCGTCGTCACCGCGGTGGAAAGTAGCCGGTGAATCACCGCGGAGATTATTCTATTAACCCGCGATTAGACTTCACACTGCGACCCGTAGCGATCTTAATTCTGCCCCCTCTACCCAGGCCCTAAGTTTTTTAATCCCTCCCCGCTCGTACCGGATCAATTAATCATCGCGGGGAACGGCGATCGTGATTGAGAGCGTGTCCACGGAGGGCAGAAGGGACCGAAGATGATCTTTGAAATGCAGAATACTCGATTAAGAGAAATAGATGTCGAACTATGAGAAAGAAAATATGTAAGTATTCTCACCTGTTCACCAAAGGTATCCTTGTTGAGGAACTTCATCGGCTCCAGATGGGAATGAAACTGCTCGACCACAGTCAGCTGCTTTTTCAGTAGGTACTCGATAATATAGCCCATCGTCACGTCGTCGGGCAACCGGATTCTGTCGCCCACCGTGATGAACTTACCGCCTCTGGAACCGAAAGCAAACACAAGTCGTTAGCCGTCGTCGACAGTGTCGGCGGGCTCCACGTTCGATTCGTTACCCAGACAGGAAACCGTCCGGCCCCTACGCGTAACTACATCTGACAAAATACCGAGGCGACACACAGTCGTCCAGAATCAAAATTCAGCTGCTCAAACTGTCGAAAACAATTTTATCTATTATCTTCCAAGAAACTCGAATCAACTTATTATGAACCATGTCAAATTTGTTCCATAAATTATTGTTCTTCTCAGGTCCTCCGTCAGTGTCAGTGAAAAAATAGAAAGAAAAAAACACCACTTTAAAAAATCAGACTTTCACGAAGATACTGAGACAAACTGTTATTGAATTATGTTCCAATATACCAATGGAAAATAATAATTATAAAATATGTTCCATATACCTACTTCCATTGAACAAGATCGAGACGTGACGGACAACAATGCACATAAATCGGTGAACTCCGCCCAATGAAGGGACAACGCCCGAGTATAAACTAGTCTCTGGTATTTTACTGTTCCATAAAACGATGTCCAACGGACTTTACCCCTTAGATGAACCGAAAGAGTCCGCCTAGCCAGCATTAAAGTCGAATAGCCTCCGTGTATATGAGTTACGGAACGATCTTTCGGTCGCACGCGATACATTTTCGCGGCGGATCCTGGTCGCGAACGTTTTCCCCTGGGTATACCAGCAGCTCCGTCCTAGGATTATCTGGTGTTTATTGCCCACGCGCCTCGGGTGGGCCCAACCGTAGCGAAAGAAGAACGAGGACAGAGAAACGAAGCAAGAGAGGACGAGACCAACCGGAGGACTTTCCAAGGATAATAAATTTCTCGACTCTATGAGCGCGTTTAGACCGCGAACCTGGACCTGTTTGCGTGCGCCAAATGTCTGGGAGAACATGACAACCTGGCTCGTAACTAACAACAATTATTATTCACCAGCGGTATGAAATATTCGAGGCAGGAATAACCATTCCGCTTCTTGCTGAATCGACCTGGCGAACGATTCTAACAAACAAAATGGCTGACTGAAGTGTAACAAGTCTTTTTTTTCTTTCATTAATGCAGTTTTAATCTCCGTGGAGAGATTATCCTGCAAAACGTTTTACATTTGTTACAAACTTGTTGTTACACTTATGTATTAACCTACATAGTAAACAGAAATTATTTACGTCCCTAACATTAAGGTTCTGACACTTTCACTGCAGTAAACAGTGTATTCAACCTACAAAAATGGTATCCTGTCAAAAAGTGAACTCCTTAGAATGATAGGGTAATATCCCCTTTCTGTAGTTAACAATTCAGGTATGGACACAACCTGAAGATACCAATAAAACGACTATTCTAGGTACAGTGATAGCAACTGGGTTATATGTATTGCGTTTTGTACTCCTTGTAGCGTTAACGAACGAGCCAGGAAACGATTCGACCGATAAGAACGATACATACAGGAAGGGTACCAACGACCCAGGAGGAACTCGAGTTCCATTGTACGCAAGCAATTAACTCATTTTCATAGTCCCAGAGAGTTCACGGGAGCGTGCACAGGTCGTATGTGGCCCTCGCGTAAGCCCCTGGTGCGAGCTTATGGGAATGAAACACGGTGTGCTAGGCGCCTGAAAAGGACTCCCCCCTATTCTCCGCCGAATAAATTACAGTGCGCACACACAGGAGGCGGAAAGTCACGCGATCCAGACCTTAGGTCCTTAAACCTTTCGCGTGGCACCCAGGGACACACACGCACGCAAGCACGCACGCACGATTGAGATCGACAGGAAACGGCCGAGTGAACGAAAAGGAATATACACGGTTTCCCTGAACACACTGGTCCCCTTTCGTGTCGAAATCCCCCCGCGAAACTTGTTTCCCCGGCAAATTTCACCCCTCCTATTGTGAGCGTCCTGGGGCCACCATATTGTCTGTGGTTAAATCACGAGGGAAACGAACGATTCCTCGAAAAATTGCTGAAACTTCTAGAAAACAAGATTCAATAATACTAGCTGGAAGATGGATTCGATAAGAATTAACTGGAAGACCAAGCTAGAACATTGACACAGAGGAGGGGGACAGATGAAGGATAAAAGGGGCCAGCGATTTTAATCGACGATAAGCAAGAAGGAACGATTGCTATTCAAGAAGTAAGGGCGAAAGCAAACGAGGAGTTTCGAACACCGCGAGAAATATTAGAATCTGATAATGGGAAAGTAACGAGGGGCCCGGTGCGATCCGCCGGGGGACCGTTTAATTGTCGGATTGCGCGAGGTGGAGAGGGCCCGAAGAGCTCCCCTTAATTTAACGGCATTCCACGCATGTAGATTAGTCCTGGAGCGTGCACCTGCCGCGGCGGCGACGACCACGGCTGTCGTCGTCGTGGTAGTCTTCTTTTTCTTCTTCTTCTTCTTCGTTCCCTCGTTCTGGTGCTCTGGAGAACTGGTTGGTCGCATTAAACCGAGTCCCCCCGCATTTATTAAGGGCCTTCTCCGCCGCCATCGCCGAGCAGTATCGGCGCCCCCCCCCCTCCTTCGTGCTGCCACTAACGAATTTCCATTGATTACCCGATAATACCGACCTATTAATTGGAACGATCCTCTTCCCCATCGACTGGTTGTAATGTACGTATCCTCGTTGATGTCACGCGGTCTTGAAAATGGGGCAACACGCGAGTGTCCACGGCTCGTTAAATACGCCACCGGGCACGTTTCGACGAGCTTGAAATTATTTTACACGCCGGCAGAATTTCTTGTTATACGAAGGAAAGATTCAATTTGTGGGCGAGAGCTGCTTCGTGTTCCTGACGATTAATGATTTCTCGATTCGACACGGTGAACGATGTAACGGGCGAAGATCGATGGCTCGTTGGATGGAAATTTTCAATCGAAATTTTACTCCTGACCGCAATGTGCAGGGACCTTCGTTGCCTTGTTTTGTCCCTATTACGGAGTTCAGGCAAATAGAAATCAGATAAAGTGTATTCACTACTCTATAATTGCGAAATACGTTATACAAGGTGTCCCACCTGACGTGGTCACCTTTATCTCGTATTTCGATCGTAGCACGTTCATCTCACCTGCTTTCGATTTTCAGAAAATTAATTTTAATAAATGCTCTAAGTAATGTATAACAACTTCGATACATTTTTCCATTAATCCCTCTATCAGGTTATTTTATTATTTCAATCTACTCCCATAGATTTGCGGATTTTTGTACTCAAGGTCCCATGGACGTCACACTATTATAAGTCAGTGGATTGATCTTCATAGTCCCATTTTAAAAAACATCGTAGACTTTGAAATTTCGAAAAATACGACCTTCACAAAAAATGTTGCTTATCGCAGTATCTGCTCCTACTAACTAAATAATGCTTGGAAAACCTTAAGAAGATTCAAAATAGGATTCGAGACAAATAAACTATCTGTAAATTAGAATAACTATAAACTATGTATATAGAAAAGAACTATCCTCATCTGGAATTCACCGTTTGGTGGAGGGCTCCGTGAAAACGTTTCGTCGTCGACGGACGTTCAAGGAATCCGACGGGAATGGGACGAAATTCGGGAAAGAGCCCGTGAACGTCCATCGCGGGTCTCGAACGCGAGAGACGCACGATCCACGATGGACATAAATCGTGCCAATTAGAGCGGCGACTGGCGCGCGATGGTGGTAGTCGCAAGTTCGGCGAGCGAGCTTGTATATCGTCCGGCACCTCCTGGTTCGGGGGACGGCCACGTGAGAGAACACCGACGGACAAATGTCTCAAAGGGCTCGCCGCCTATCGTAGATTTGTCTGTCTCTGGGGCCGACTTCCGCGATGGTATGTGTTTGAGGGAAAACGAGAATAATTGGACCGATCAGAAACGATAGGCAGGGTAGGGGGGGCCGTGGAATCGGTTAGCGAATCGGTGGAATTCGTGGATAGATCAAGCTCAATTATTCCGTTTCCATTAAAACGTAATCGGCTTAAATTTCAATTATAATGGGAAATATTCTATTCTGTAATGTACAGAGTCTATCTTGATTATCGTCTGACGTGTTCTACACGATTATTGTCCAAGCGTTATCCCCACCACTGGGGGGAGACCTTGGATCAAGTGCATACTTTATTGCCGAAAAAGATTCCGTTGTCCGAAACATTTCTCCCTATACGATTATTGTCCCGCCGAGGACCCAAATTGAAGACAATAATCGAGAGGAGTCTGTAGTCATCCCCTTATCTATGTGTCACTTGGAAGTAATTTGCAGTCTTTCGACCTTTCATTCCTAAACAACCAAACATGGGTGGCATCGAACCTTAACCACTATGTCACCCTTAACCATAATCAACTGTGTCATATTTCCTTATTCTTGACTATCTCCTCTCCTGGCAGCAAAAATCCTTCAAGACCTCCAAATTTTCGGGAACACTAGTTTCAACATTTCGAGCTTCCGTTTGAAATTTGTCGCTGCAATCGTCACCGGGCTCTCGAACAGCTTCACGACCGGAAGAAATGAATCAAACTGGTAAACGAGAAGAAGCCAACAACCCGACCGAAGAGAGAGAAATCATAAACGAGCGGGAGCCTCGTTAGGTTAGTCAGCGCGCACTCTGCGTGTGCATTTGCAATGCAACGAGAGGGTTCCAGAGACCGTTAAGAGATACACACACGCCGGGGAGGGAAGCGCAGGTGCGCTCGGATAGGTAAAACAAGGTGACCACGAAACGGTGGCCAGGAATACCTGGTTAACTTCTCGTTCGTTCCCGCCGTAAAACTGGTTACAAGTCACCCGACTGCCTATTTCCACGCGAGGAATCGCGACGGGGCCCCATTCATCATCGAATTCAATTTCACGACCGAATGTCTCC
>NW_015374251.1:702035-859164 GCF_001272555.1 Dufourea novaeangliae | reverse complement strand
CTCTTCCGAATGTTATTAAGGTCCTCCCAATTTATCCTGATACTTCTCTAAATCGAAGATTCAAAATAGAGTGGGTGCACCAGCAAACGAACACGTGACAGTGAATAAACATTACATACAAAAGCGAGTAAATTAAGTTATTACTCATTATTATCAAACAATGTGCATTTATTTAATATTCTTCGTTCACTGGTGAAATCTGTATCACTTAATAAAACATGTTTATTTCATTTACCTACCATTAATATTACTGTCATTTAAAGCTCGACTTTAACGGTTACAAAATCTCTTAAGTATTCATCCATTCGTGCGTTTACCCCAACACTGTCAGACACAAAAGTGAGACTCGTTCCTGCTACGCCAATAAAATCACCATATCCGTTATAACTCCCTATCACCGACGAAAAAAAAAGAGCTGCAAGAAACCCGGATGCAAGCATCCGAGCCCGGATCCCCAAACGTGTCTCCGCAGTCGCAAAATCGAAGGGTGGTCGCGTAAACAATTTCTTTCCACTCACAAGCAAGCGGTCCCCTCCAGGGCTCCAGGATGATTTTCTCACGCTTGAAGCGGTTCTCCGGCAAGGCCATGCGATCGCCGAAAATTTCCAGGCTATGCGCGTCCAATTAGCAGGAATCCGTTTGCGTACGCAAGGTCGAGAGGACGCATTCGTCTAATTAACGTTTTCCAGGAGTCGATCGCGGCCACTAGAGTAGCCACAGAGCGCGGGAAAAAAGGTCCCGCCCCCCTTTCTCTGCCCCCCCCCCCCACCTCTCCATTTGGGTCTTTTTAATTGGCCAGATTAGTCCCGAAATCGCGTACCCTTTTCCCCCATGGTCCCTCTCCTTTTTTTCGCTGTCGCCTCTCTCTCCTCCCTTCTCTGTGGTTCTGTTGGCGCGGTGCTTGTCGCCGCGTCGGTCCCGTGTCGTCCTTTCGGGCACCGCCGACACGGAATATCGGCCTCGTTAAAATACCTGGCGAGGCCTCGAGACGAAATCGAAATTTCGGGGTTACCGAGAACATGGAGGTGGGATAGAGCGCAGGATCGAAGGCGTCCTTCGAGGGCTTTCCGTCTTCGTCCGGTGCTAAATAACCCAGGGGGACAGATACCTCGCTGATATAACTCGCGCACACGTTTCAACCGTCTGGTTCTTTCGTACGGCGAGCATTCCCAGGAAGCCTCGCGCCGCGGAAACAGAGTTAACGAGGGAAATAAGGGGAGGGTGATTCTGGGGACGTTTTTGGTACGGCGACCAATCCGTGTCGTCGGTGGATGTACAGTGAGAGTTAAAAAGGAGTATACACTTTGAAAGTATGAATCTAACATTTCGCAGAGATGCTCGGTTATTTTGTTGTGGAGGACCTAACCGATTGAAAGTTTTCAACCACCTTTGCTGTATATTTTTGTACAACTGAACATGAAAACTCTGGCTGCACGTAGAATTGTATCGATCATGCAAGATCTTTGACAACCAGAAAGTTATTACCGTGTACATTTTACGATCGCTAATGTTTCGGTTCTTCGTTCGACAAAAATTTCCAATTATATACACGTTCTGCAAACGTTAAGGGAACTCAATGGACAATGATTTCGAATCGAAGCGACCAGTCGCGACGGATGACATCTGTCTCCTCGACTCGCGGCTGAAACGAACCGATCTCAGAGGGATCGTGACGCGCGTCTCTCGGGCCCTGTCTATCGATATCGCGATCGGCCATCCGGAGATGAAACTATCGGGGGGCCGGATCGTGGGCACGTACCGCCACTTCATTCGTCGCGGTACAGGGCAGATCGTTTCCCGATCAGAAATGGACGAAACCGGGGGAGAGCGTTGCGCGAAAGGCGAACAGCTCTCGGATCCTTCCGAAGACAGGATGGATCGATATCGATCGCGGCGAAGACGCATGAATGCCGGACGTCGTTACCACTCTCCGCGAGCGGGAATTGAGACGTGTACTTTACGATCGCCGATTCGCCGCGCCGCGCCAGGTTTGCAGTTTTATTCCGATCACTAAATGAACAGCGAATGGAATTGTAACTCGAACGAGTTCTCGAAACGAATGTGTAGCCCTGACGAATTTATATAAAAATAAATTCTAATTCACCGATCAACCATTCCCACTGACAAAAAATTTGCTATAATCACATTAAAGCTCTCTTGAAATCATGCTATACCTGATAAAAACATTTTCGATCGGACTGCTAATAACAGAGTAATCTCTACTGATCACGATTCGTGGTTCACCTTGTATAATAGTTTCTTCTAGTCTCGTATAGTATGGCACAGATTCGTGTCAGTCGTATGTGAATTTTTCTAAATTGTTTATTTCGTTACGATAATCTTTTCGCGTTGATTGATATACGTTTCAAGCCGTTCGTAATAAAAATTGTCGAACGTTCGATTATTTTACCCCACACCCCCCTCCCCCTCCTTCCATGCTTCCGTTCTCCTCGGCTCCCACCATCGGTAAAAATAAGACAAATAAACGTGTCGTCGAAATCCCACGGATCGAAGGGGAGAAAAAAGGGGCGGGGAAGAAGAACGGAGGCTTGAAGGGAGGGAAAGGAAGGTCCGAGGGGAAGCTCGCGTTCGAGGATCTCTTTGATTCCATTATTGCTCGCCTAATTGGATTCCTCTCCGCGATCGCGGTTTCCTGCGTATACGTGTATACCGTGGCCCTCTGCCGCCGCCGATCCGGTGATCTATAGATCGTCGACGCGCCTGGCCACTCGGATCGCATACCTACCCGATGTGTGCATACGCCTGGGCTCGAAAATCCGCGAGATTTCTGGAGATTCGATCGGAGAAACGGTGCGTACACACCCCATATGATCCCATCTAACCAGAAATAATAGGGTTAATAAATAATGAAATAAAACGCCTCTTGTGTTTGGATGGTTCTTTTTTTTTTATCACACGCAACCGTCGCGACACGTTTACTGCTGCGACGAGAACCAAGAGGCTGATCTAAGACCGAAGAAAAACTTGGGAATTTTCCCCGTGGATGGATCGAAAGCATGGGAATATTTAAGTCATCGAACGGGATCAGAGCGATCTTTAAATATCCAAACACTACCGGGGATCTACAGACCACGTTTTCTCACCGGATTAACCGACAAATTCTCGTTGCTGTCACAGAACAGAAAAGTTTTTTTATCAAGAGGCTAGAAACTATAATACAAAAGACGACCCAATGAACGATTTTAGAGACCTGAAAGAATAAGAGAGAAAAATATTGAATTGAAATTGAACTCTCCAGCTCGTTCCTATTAATTCGTTGAATATGCCCGTAACAAGGAAATGATCGAAACACAAAGATATATTGCCCTCGCGGAATCGTGTTTCCTGCCGCTCGTGCGTGCGTGCACGTGGGTGGCAATCAGCCTCTGCAAGCCCATTGTGACCAGACCTGTTGCGTTCGTCGTTAATTAAGACCCATCACCGCGAGGATCCACCGGAACCAGTCGTTGTCTCTTCTCGTCCCGCTCGATCGACGGCCGATACATCGAAAGAAATTCCCCCCCGATATACATACTAATCGAACCTCGATCGAGATCGCGTTTCACTCCTTCGCTATTAGTCACCGTCGAGCCTTCCAGCCATTAATTTCTACGATACGATTCGAAACCGACAGTTGTGTATTCAAAACTGAAGGTAACAGAAACTATGAAGGATCGACAAGATAATCACTCTTTTAGAATTCATAAAAATTCATAAAAATTTAATGTAATATTTCTGTAAATCAATAGGGTTAATCCCGTGGAAATAAATATTATTATTATTATACCTAAACGTTTTCTTGGATCTCGAACCTTTCGAAGGATTCACCAAATTTTTCATTCCTTATACTTTCAACTTGAAAGGCAGAAAACGATGAAGCAGGAAGCGGACCAAGTCCACGGAGAAACCGTAAACGTGGATCGTTTTTTTTTTTTTGTTTTTTTAAGCTATTAATAAGAACCACGATACGAGGCGGCGATAATAGAAAATCACCGCGAGTTACGATCGCCGCGCCAGCTTTCAGTGCACCGTTATGAACGTAGACCGCCGTAAATAACGAACACCGCGGCGGCCTGAAAATAGCTCCGAGTGACGTGCAATAGAAGCAACAGGAGTCCATTGGCTCCGCGTCATTAATCACGAAATGCTACGGGGTAATAGGCTGTCCAATGATCGACGAAAACGTGCGCGCGCGCACGCGAGAAAATTGCCTCGCTGCTGCCCGTTTTTTTTTGTTTTTTCAGCGCACGCCGGAAACTTCAGGTTACACGTATACCTAGAAATACGAAACGTTACAGATTCGAAATGAAAAAGGTATGGTACAAATATTCCCTCTCTGTAATCGCGGTTTATCGACCTCCTTGTGACTACACTGTCTTCTTTACAGAGTCATTAGAATCTAGTGTCAGAGTCATTATACCTATTTATGCATTACTACTACTTTTTTTTTTACGTCCAAAAATACCTTGAAAAGTATGCAATTTTAAGAAATGAAATTATAACAGTAATAATCCATCGCTATGAATTTCGACAAATCAAAGGGATAAAACTTAAAAGTAACTTTTTCTTACCCCTTCAACGGGGGAACCTCGAGACTCCGTGGTCCCGAAGACCCTCTTTCAACCCCCCCGTGTCCTCCGTGGACTGTTCGTCGATGATGGCAGCAGAAAAAAAAGTGGAGCATCGAATAGTCTTGAATCGAGTCGCGGCGAGGAAACAAGAAAGAAGCGAAGGGAGTGTAGTGGCAACGTCCCTGAATGAGAAAGCGGTTCGATGCACTTGCCACTCCTTTCCTCCGTCTCCCTCGGCCGCCGTTCGGACTCCACCGCCACCAGGGAGCCCCTGGCCCGCTGTTGTTCCGCAGAGTGTTGCAACACGAAAGGAACGAGTGTACCAGGAGGCAGGATAATGCCAGGACCGTGTATATACGCTACGTGGAACGGACGAAAGAGCGTGGAGACAAGAACGACGCGACTGGGAAACGCGAACAGAGAAAAGGAAGGAGGGAGAGAGAAAAAGATCGTTCGCTGATTCAAAAGCCCTCCCAGGTGACGGGCTTTTTGCCAGTTTCATTCGTTTCTGCTCGCGACATTTCATTCGTACGACACAACTTATGAAAGCATGAACCGGAGATATCCGCGATAACAATGGAAACGTTGGTTGCAAGAAATACATTTCATATCGATGCATCATTCTGTAGGATCGTCAAGATGATGGAAGGTATTATTATCGTAAAATGATTAGGAGATTCATTCTAGTTCCATTCGTTCCTAATTTATTACCATTCGAACTAGCCGTTCTTTATTGTGTTCTAATAAGTCCTCTCAGAGTCTAGCTCGTGACCGAGGAGCATCGTGAAAAAAAAAGAAACACGTATCAACCGTTGTGTTCCATCGAGAACGTGTTCCAATTACCACCGAGTGATGTTCGTTCTACCTGTCGGAGGAATTAAGTAGCCTTGAACATGCGCCGACTCATCCTCGAGGATGTCGATCGACTCCCCCCACCACCGATTAATCGCTTTCCTCGATTCGAGATTACCTGCCTGTTAATGATTCGACATACCCAGTCTTTTTCATCGTTTTAATTGACCGATGAAATTGTTGCGGTAGAAAGTTACAAACCTGCCCGCTTAATCATGCGATCCTTAGTCATGGGGGGTTTCGAAGAGGAGAACGCTGTTATTTGGGGCTAAGTATCCTAGGAAAGATCCATCAAAATTTTGCCTTTAGTATTTTCCCTCCGAAACCAATCGAGATTGAGACCCAAAATCTAACACAAATCTAACCGAAATTTCTTCCACTCACTGCACAGTGGATCAGAAAACCCGAATATAACCTAATTTATGTTCGAAACATATTAGATGACCTCATTAATTTTTGCCACCCTTTGGCGTCTCCTGGCTCACTATGCACTGCTCTGATCTATCTCAAACAATGTCCAACACAAATCCATATCGAGCTGCATGTCGAGTGAATAAGACCCCTAGATTCCGCTAGAAAGATCGAACCATCAAGTTCAATCTCATAGTAGATCCTTGATACAAAACCTCGAGCAAAGACTGTAACGTTAATCAGTCACGTTCAACCACATTTATGTCCACATGTTCGATTCGAACAACATAATCGTCCTTTCAGGAATCCCAAGTCCGCTCGCGGCCCCGACCATTAATTAGCCGAGATTTATAAAACGATTCGCCTGGAACGAACGAGTGTCGGCGATAAGAGAGAGGAGCCACGGATCGGGTCCAAGTCATTCCACTTAAGGGTTAATGACGCGCAATCAGAATTGTTGATCGCAACGTCGCCGCTGCTATCCGCGTTATTATCAATAAGTTCGTCTCGAGAAGCAATTCACCGCGGGCCCCGTGGACGACGTTTATGTCGCGTTCGCCGGAGGGCCAACGGGTGCCTCCGCTCATAAATCATTATTTATGTCGTGCACACACAGTGACCAGTGTGTTGTTTGTCCTCGGTTCTTACGCAGGCCTGCCCCCGTTCTTCCACGACCGGATACCACTCGTCGATCCTCGATCGCCGCTGTTTCTGCGAGACGAAAGAAACCACCGATACATCCGGCTAGTTTTTCGTCTCATGATTTTATCGTCTGGTGGCCGGTCGAGCACTATGTTTTGTACTTTTGTGCCCTATTTTTCGATGCAACGAAGAATTTAACCGATCAGTGGAACGTATTACCTTCCTATGGCTGTTATAATTGAGACTGATGACGTGCTTATAGAGAACAGTACAGACGATTTTGTGCTTATCATTATCCCCTATTAACGAAAGTATCAACTCGTTCCATAATTTTAAATAATTCCTCCCCACGTGTAACATCTATCAATCATTTTCTGTGTCCTCCTTTCGAAAGACTGGTTTTATTACGTAGATTAAGCGAAGAAACGAAATTATTGGAACGACCGAATAGCTAACGAGAAACTGAAGTGTGCAGACTCACCCAGCCACAGGCGTCATCTTCAGCGCGAGCGCCCTGCTGATGCAGAATCCCGCTCCTCCGGTCGCGAACCAGAATTTCACCTTTTGCTGGAACAGAAAAAACCGTTGCAACACGTTCGTTAAAGGTTCGAGAGAGAAAAAAGTACGTGGCCGATCGGGGGACAGGTGATCGATCGTCCGTTGGACGCGTTGATCGATCGACCCGGGCTACCGATTACGTTCGATCACTTCTGACTTGGGATTGGGGTCCGATCGTGCCTCCCGTTTTCTTTTTCATACGATACAAAAATTCTCGTCTCGGTCCACTCGACATATCCTCTTTCTAACTCTGGCATTCGCAGATCTCAGATCCTAATCCTAGCAGCAACAGCTCAACCTAAATTTCATGATTCAATGGAACACGTTCGGTATCAAAGTCGCGAGAAACCACGACACCGCCGAGAGAGCTCGATTACTCGAGAGTTACGAGCGGGATACATACACACAGGCCGATTTCTGACCGATCGACGTAGCCTGGGGGCCATTAGAGCCGGACTCATAGGCGACCTGGACGCGATCCATGCCACCGATACGATCTCTCGGCTGGTCTAGAACCCGGGAGTCGTGCTCCTTTCTAGGCGTGGTACACACGCCGATACAAGCCTTGCACACGTGCGTGGCCACAATGTGCCCTGGGTGAAACCGAAATCTTTTGGATCTCTGGTGTATAATCTTGTGCAATCTGTACACGGTTGCGCAAGACCAGCCGGACGCGAATGCTATATAGGTACTCGTGAAACCGATCGATGTTTATCGGACCGTGTACGACGATTTTGATACCGGTTCAACGACCGGGATAAGTCCTAAAGTCTGCCTTGAATAATTAACCGATAAGATTTATAATAAAGAAAGAGATTTACAAGATGGGGCAATAACTATGTCCACTTTGAATATTGCCGTTATTTGTAATAATATGAACAAATATTATATACAAAACTTACACGGTACAGAGGGGGGCATATTGTGACACAAACATTTTCTGCGTGGGTGAAGGCACAGAGGAGATTTCAAGGTCATCTCTATTTTTTTTTAATAGAATGCTATGTTTTTTTATCGCGATGTGATAGTGAAATGTGGTAGTAAAATAAACTTTCTTACATTACAGGCGATGCCCGAAGTAGTGACCGTTTGCGTCGATGCAAAGTTGCAATCTTCGTATCGCTGCGTCACGTGCATGTCTTATCGTTTCTGAACTTACTCTAGCATAGTTATTGCCCCACCCTGTATAAGAAGAACCCACAAAGTGTATCATGTTGAGCGCCATTTATTTTATAAATTACTAACTGCAAGCGACTGAAAGGAGGTGTGTGTGTGTGTTTCTGTGTGCACCTTAATCGTGGCTGGTCGAGGCCTACAATTTCAGCGAACGACGGATCAAAAGATTTCAAGTCTTCCCCCTCCGGGGTTTTCGTTCGAGAGCAGGCATCAACCCAGAGAGTGCGCGAGTCTCTTCGTTCCCGATGTTAATTACGCGTTCTCCAGATAACGGAGCAACAGAAGCGAGGCACGGTCGGGTTATTGGTCGATCGTCTCGAGAAGAGTCAGGTGATGCCCAGCAAGGAGGGCAGCGACGCATGACGAGGAGAGGACAGAAGAAAGGGAGGTGGAAAGACGAGGGGAACAGGAAGACAGGACCTCACGAACGCATTAGATATACACGGCCGATTGGGGTGGGCCCAGATAGCATCGTCGGTGGCTACACAACCAGTGGTGGGGTGGAGTAGAGCTTCGATCTTTCGTTCTTTCTTTCTTTCTTTCTTCGTTTCCTTCGGTCCCCATTTGAATAACACAACACCGTGCGCAGTCACGAGAAGCCACACGAGACTCGCGCGGAATTCTGGGGTCAGCTGAACTCACCCAACGGTGGACAAAGCGACCACGGAAACGATAACCGGTGTTCCGACCGATTCACCGGCGTTGTTCGCCTGTTCGAGCTTCCTGTGTTTCCCTCGTCAACATCTCCGATCGCCCACCCTTTTTAGCGTTGACACGATACCACGCACGGTGCGTTTCGAAGCAATAGTATACAGTATATTACAACTCAGAATCACTTTTTTCTAGGGAATATAATCTATCCTTCTCTGGAGAAATATTATCTCTCAACACGATTTCAAACATGACATGCTTGGTTTGTGTTCATTTCAACCCCAATTTTTCAGAAATTAATGGCCATACACGACAGAATTCCATTTCTGAACCTCATTAAAAAGTCAGCGTTGCACCTGGGAACCTCTCCTCGTCAGTGACAAGGACCCTCCGAAAACTCATCGAGGATTTACTGTACTCTGTGTGGTCTCACTCTGCCCGTACCATTAACAGCGTTCATAACAATATGTATAACATGTAGAATATGTACAGCTTCCCAAGGTTGCGAAGAGGGAGTTCTTGAACGTAACAAGATTCACCAGAAGAAAGTGAAAGGAAGCCCATGTCGCTGACAACACCTGCCCGAAGGAAGGAAGGCTCAGCGAGGCACGGCGAACGGTCGCCGATTTTAATTATCGCGCACGCATTTACCCGGCAGCGATCATCGTCCAGGGATGATCACCGTGGAATCGCGGCCAGAACCTCGGCCGAGGTAACCGACGTCGGACCGGGCAGATCCTCCGCGAAGATTGCTCCTCTGACTAATTACATTCCGAACCCTAACTTCGAAGGGGGTTGATGCGAGCGGACCACGAGAAGGAGCAAGAGGTGGAACGGGGGATACGATTATACGATCCTATATCCAATTACCTAGCGACGATTGGCAGCGATCCAGAGATAAATTTGGCTCCCTGATTGCTGCTCCCTGTCGGCCCCCGCTTTGCCTCCTTATCCGTTCCGAGGAGATACAGGGAAATTTAGTGGGGACCCGGTCCCCAATTAGTAGATCCGAAACACGTTTCCAGGGAAAACGTTTATGGGGAATCTCGAGAGCTTTTGAGTACCCGTTACATTAGGTTGCGACTCGGAGAATCATTCGATGTGTCTCTCCCTGTTTCTGTTGAAATTTCTGGTCGACAATTGCTGAGTTTCTGTCGAGTCGGACGTTAATTAGTTCGGATAACCCTGTCCCCCGACTCGGCAATCGATGATCGAAAAACACAAGGACCAGAAGGGTAGAGGATCCAGGGCCGTCGATTGTCTCTCTAGAATCGAGGTCGTAAAAACAAGGGACCCGTGAATGACACGGCGAGTAATATCTGATGTAGAGAGTGGGTGGCTGCCGTTCGATATGTATTAAGACTAATGAACAGATTAGAGCCCCTGATATCGCTCGACCAGCCTAACTGCAGATATACGCGAGAGTCGTCGTCGTGCTGTGGAGCTTGAGGAAGGGCCCACCGCTCGAAGGCCAAACTTTCGATTAAAAAACACGACGTTCCTGGTTTCCAAGATCAATATACGTATAATCCAACTTCTGGGCCAAGAGACATCGCTCGTTAATTTAACCTGGAAATCGCATTCCGTCTGATCGAGACAGGATAAGAAACCAATTAACCAAAAAACAAAAAGAGAAGAAAAAAAAAACTATCTCGCGATCGATGGAGAAACAGCAAGCACGCGTTTCCGCCGGAATTCCTTCGGTGCAGCGGATCGATAACGCCGATAAAACGCGTTGTTATCGGACCGGAGGGAATATTAATGAACGGATAATTGCGGACAAGTCACGGGCGTCGATTCGCATGCGTGTCGTCCACGTGCTGCGTACGCGATCGATATAATGCACCGGGACGGTATAAATAAATAAAAGAAAACGATAGCCAAAGGCGGACCTGGCGTGCCGCGGTTGCAATTCACCCGACTCGGACCGTGGTGCACCGGATGCACGCGGGCCCCGTTCTGCAAAACGAAGATCCAGCCCGTGAGATATAAAGACCTCGTGTGCGCTGGGTATAATAATATCGAAGTAATGGAGGTAGCGTACGTGGCGTAAGATGCGATCCTCTTCCGACCACCGCCTCTATTTCGCCTCCCACCCCTTCTTTCCTGATCTTGGACTGCGACGAATGGGATACGCGTGTTCTCGCCCCATGGTGCACAGCGTCCATGAAGAGGCCGTCATGGGTCACGGGATACCCAGGTCTGCGGATCTTAGAGCTACTCCACGAACGGTTTTCACCTGTCCTCTTTTACCGTGTCATTAGTCCGACCTGCCGATAAGTCGGCTATACGTGCGCGTTATCGACACGGTGAACACAGCTTCCGGGTTCTTGGGTGTTAGAGTACGGTGTGATGTACGTGTATTGTCGAATTATAAGGATCGGTCGGATTGGGCTTGGTCAGTTATGCGGAATATGCTGGCCACATCGGTGCGAATAACGGCACCGAGAGAGAGGTTACCTGCCTGGGCGTTTCGTGCCTCGATGCACGTGAACGCGATAAGTCTTGAGCGGAATCTCGAGTCTCTAGCTTTTAGGGTACACACGTCGAGGATCTGGGAAGAAGGCAGAAGCTCCGATGGCCCGTGGTAATGGGATTATAGTGAAGTCTCGATACCTGCGCGGTGTGACTTCTACGTTAAATGCGCTCTGCTTCAACCTTTGCTACTGGATGGATTCCACACTGGAGACTCGGCCTAAAATGTTGTTCGTTAAGTGACACAGTGTACCTCTACGATAACTGCTCCAAAGTGGTCCCAAGTTTTTGGCATTAATCGAAGATGTTAGCTCCTAGCTTCTACTTCTTCGCTGTGTCTGCATGTACGTGTGGCCGACCTTCCAGATGATTGGAGTTCGTTCAATTCCTATCTTTCCATTCTGAAGTTAACTGCTAAGTCGAGTTCGCTTAACTGGAAATATCTCGGAAATGGAGCTTCACATTAGAAAACTGTAAAGGACTTTTTGATTTGTACTTGTACGACGAATATGCATGTTGCTGTTTGTCTTGTAATTTTGGGACACCCTGTGTATACGGGCTCTATGATCTAAATTCGAGCTCGTACGGAGCTACGTCCACGCCCATCCGTTCTGTAATTTTGGGACACCCTGTGTATACGGGCTCTATGATCTAAATTCGAGCTCGTACGGAGCTACTACTACCATCCAGCACAATCACGTCGTTTGGTTACCTCGAAACAGCTCATTGGATACCGTTCTATTAATTCTGCGCTCGTTGTTACGAGCTGTCGATTATAGGCACACGAGCAGTTACCGTGTGCGCGTTACCTCGCGGTATGCACGACGTGGTCGCGCGAGGATTCGAACGGGGACCCCCTCCACCGTAATTAGGAACCCGCGCTATTGTTCGGTTTTGTTACGAGGATGGGATTGTACGCGCGTGACCCGTGACGACCGTACACGTACCGGTACACTTGCTCGCCTCGCGAAAGCGGAATGGTTCACGCACGACGCTTCCCGCTCCGGGAAAATTACGACCACGAATACAATGGCGAGGAAGTCAATCGGGCCGAAAGGTGGTCCGAGTTTTTTCTCGAATTTCATCGCGAATGAGATGCTGATGCACTCACGTGGAAACGGGACCTCGAAGCTTCATGGAGCTGGAATTCCTACCTAGATTCACATTTTACACAGGATTCACATTGCAACGTCGTCTTCTGCCCAATAAAATACGGGTCCGCTTCGGAGTGTTCCTCCGAAATTTGTTTTTTACCCGAAGTCGAAACTCTGCTTAGTTTCTGTTTACCCTATTTTAATTTGTTTCGCAGGGAGAGCGCCCCAGTGATGAGAAAAACGTGGTTGTGTCGCATTCGTCGAGGGATCACTGTATCGCCATCATTTTTATCATTGTAATAGTGTATTTTGTATACCATACTGTACGCACCGCATCGATGTTGATGGTTACACAACTCGTACCCGCCCAACAACGCATTAATCCGAAAGGTTATGATCGATCCTTCGATTAGAATGCAGCACAGAGAACATTGAACGCAGCACACGGGTCTTACAAAGAGAGGCGAACACGAGTGTGCTCAAGACGCCGTTGGTCAAGGTTGCAACCGTGAAAAACCTCGCCACGCCCGACGACCACGCTGAGGAATCGACTGGTTTGCGTTGTTAAGGATCGACGGGGATCGATCGCGATAGAACGGTGATCGACGGGACAGGGAAAAATGAGGATATCTCGACGGTGGAAGAAATTAATTGCCGGGCGTCAAGAGGCGGCGGCGGACCGCGAAGAAAGGGGGAGAGGGCACACGCTTAATGGAAGTAATTTAACGGGGAATATTGTGTATACCGCGGGAGCGTGTTTAAATTAGCACCTAAATCGTTTAAAATGATTGATACGTGTACAGCGGAGGCGGCGGAGAGATTTAATCTCGGTTGGGGCAAGCTCGTTACGCGAATTACGTATTCAATTGTGTTTCGGGCTCCCTTAAGTAATCCGTCGGAAAAACGAGTCGGACGTCACGTCCGAAATGTGCAGAGTTGTGTGCATTCATCGTTTACTCCGAATTCTTAGGCTCTGAAAGCGGTACAATCGACGTGATCTTCCATTCGAACGATCTTTTATTATTCGAAGCACCTACACACCCTGATAGAGCAAGATCGATAATCAAATTACAATTTTTTTCGAGGCTCTGGTCACTTTTCCAATTTTCCAGCTCGTTTACTTTCCGTTGAAAGTTCGCTCCGTTAAGATTCTCGGTATCGAGGTCACAATAAAAGCGACCATTGTCCGCGAGAGTCAACCTCTCGACCAGATCTTTCTCGCAGAGGAAAACAGAGGTTGAATCTGTGCCGACTGCTTGGCAGAAATTTCACCGTTTAGAGATCGGGGCTGCGGATATTGGAAGAAATGGGCGACGAACACAGACCAATTACAACACATCGCAAACACAAAATCTTCGCGTGGCAACGAACGCTTCACCGGACGCACTCGTAAATATAGTGTTGATTTTCCGGGAGAGTAAACAGCCGAGATGTAATCAGCGACCGATGGTTTCACGGCGGCGTGCACTCTGAAAACGATTCCCACGTTCGTAACGCGTTCTGCTCTTCTAGCCGTGATTTCCGGAAGGATTTCGAAGCGGACCGAACCGACCGTGCCTTTCCAGTGCGTCGATTAATTAGGCGAGACCCCCGGTTGGTCAATCGGATCAAAGGTTCGCGCGGTTCCTATGTTTTCTCACCGCCGATAGTTCCCTGAAACTGGCAGATCAAGCTTTCGTTTCGGAACGGTTCACGGTTTCATGGACGAAAATTCCAAGTTCACACAGAATTCCAAGTTGACAGAATTTCAAGTTGGAAGAATTCCAAGTCATCGGAATGTCAAGTTGACAGAATTTCAAGTCATCAGAATTCCATGTTGAGGGGATTTCAAGTTTACGTTCGCGTTTACAGAATTCCAAGCTTTAAAACTTCCAAGTTACCAAATTCCATCACCTCCGAAGATTATCGCCATAAAACCGATTGAAAGAGCACTTTTCCACGGGTCGTTAAGGAATTAATTGGCTTTTAATCCCGCCAAAATTCGGTACCCGATACGGAGTTGCTTTCTTTTTACATAATTTCATCGAGGTGTATACACACGCCGCCCGTGGACCCCTTGTAATTATCTCTGCTCGAAAGTTGGACCGCGGCGGCGGTTGCGCGGGAAGTTTATGGACGGTCCCTCCGCCGGTATTTCCACGCTCATTAACGAACCGCCTTAATTTCGTTAGCCGCGGGACGGTAGGTGAGGCGAAATTATCTTCGGACAGCCGTGCCCCGCGTATCTGGAGGCGATGCGGCTCTAATTAAATCCGTCGCGGTCTGTACTTACACATTCATGCAGGAGTACCTGCGAAGAACAGAGAAACACAGACGAGACGGAATCTGATATTATGATTCGGAGCGAATCAGCTGCTGCTCAATCGCGAATTCTTTTACTCCCTCCATTCAATGTTTCATAAATATTATCAAACACCATGTATATTTTCCTACGGTTCCCAAATTAATTACCTTAAAGATTTTCCTGTTGATAACTACATATACCGAAATTCAACAGCCCTAAATGTTACATTTTCCCCAGTATTCCTGAACGATCGAATGTTGCTGTGTATACACGAGTACAGTCGCCTGGTCCCACGAAAGTGAGAATCAGGGGATTCGTTGGCGCGTCTCGGAACGGTAGTCGGGGTGGATCAGGCTAATTAATAGTTCCGGGAACGGGCGAAGAGGTGAGGAGAAAGGATTGCAGGATCGAGAGTGGCAGGAAGGAGGAGACGGGGAGAAGGCCAGCACGGAATGCGGGACATGTGGTGCGCATCCGCGTGCCGGCAGCCTGCGAACACAGGGTGCGGATTTTCTGGCGGAACGCGGGAATAGGTGTTAGTCCAGGGCCATATATTACCAACAGACTGCGTTATTTCTTCTCTGGACACGGATCGACAACTGACAAACGTTCTTCCTGCTCGAAAGATCAATTACGAAAAACATATATGTATATTCACGCCCGTTTCTCGGAATTCTTGTCGGCAAAATCGCGACCAAAGATTCTTCACGGATACACGCTGAACTATATATATATATATAGAAATCGGGAGGATTTCAATATTTACGGCTACCAAGAAGCCATAAAACCGAATTATAATTCCCCCTCCTGACTCACGTTCTTTCACGATTAATACGTTCGGCGTTTCAACCAGGCCCACGGATCGTCACGCGAGTTCACGTTCCCCTCGATCAATTTACGAGAACCGGAATTACGATGGCATGGCTCGTTACATCGACCGTACGGTGTATAAATAAAGAAAACGATATTATACCCAATTACCGTATACACTTGTTTCGCCACAGTTTTCAGAGTGGATCGTAAAGAGGCAGGGGTAAGAGCACGACGATCATTTTTCGCGGTGCCTGCGAGGAATTCGAGGCTCGATCGTCGTTCGGATGCCTCTCGATCTCTGGCCTCACTCTCTTGTCCACCACCCTCCGTGCCCCGAGAGAGAGAGCTTTTGTTTGCTTGACTTTTTGCCCGAGCTAATAGGGAAACCGCAAGAGAGGATTCGCTCGCGCGGAACGAGCATGCTCTCCCGAGGGAATATCAACCGCGACGACGACGCACAGTTGCTTTCTTCGTCGCCTGACCTTCTAATGCAAGATCAAGGCCGAGCGTGGCCGTGAATGCTACTCGACGCCGACTAAATTGCACCTAGGCGCAGCCGGCAAAGAATGATCGCGTTATCCTGTGATTTCAAAAGCTTTGAACGGAGAACCTAGATCCTAGATTAACCCTTTTAATACCTTGGAACCGATATATCGAATTTTTTTGATGTTCCGAAAAATACCTTCATCGGATACATCGGCTTTCCGGATATTTTTGGAAACTTATAAGTTATAAGGTAGGTACTATAAGAGTCAAGGGAACACCAGATTTCTGTAAACGCAAGGTTTTCCTGTACAGAATCAGGGAGATTTCGATGTAAGGTCGAACCAAAAGTTCCATCGATCGTGGATGAGTTTTGCGTGGTGATCAAAGGTGAAAATGAATGCGATACCACCGAAACGGTTATTCTGACGGGAGTCGAAATCGAGGATGAAGCCAAAAGCTTCGGCAAGCGGGTTCCCCCAATTGGAAACGGATGGTAGCGGATAATTATCGGCTGGAGGATTCGACGGATTGCTTTAATGAAACGTCTCGTATTTCACCCGGGAGTCTACCTTTCGTCCGCGCGTACCATCTCTCCTGGCCTCTCTCTATCGTCCAGTCTTCTTGCTCCCTCGTCCGCGGAATGATTAATACGGCCACGGTAGGGTTGCAGGTTTACTGCTTTCCCGCTGTGACCACCTACGGTTCCCCCTTTTTTTTTTTCTTTCTTTCTTTCCCCCGTTCCGAAAGCCCACTTCATCTTCGTTTTCGCAACCAGCGCACCAGAAAGCTCCCGCCACGGATTTCCTGTTTTCCACGATGCGCTTCCGGTCGCTGTACAATTCGCGATATACCCACTCAGAATAATTGGTACTGGTCTACGTCGGATATCAGATCGCCTCGTAAAATAATTTTAAAAAACATACACGCAGGAGAAATGTAATAAACCTGGTTTGTCGCGAATTCACGACGGGACTAGACTTTTGATTGCTCTGGTGAACGCAGGTCTATGTATTAAGGATATTAGATACGAATAACAATCACGGAAACAGTGAAAATGGTGCTTTTATAATATCAACCTTCGTAAACTTTAAACTCAGTGTTCTCAGTCTAGAAACTAGTGGAGAACAATTAAGAACTAGATCGACGTGTTGTCTGCAAGAGTGTCGAGAATATTAAAAAAGTATCGGTACTTTCGATCGTCGCGTAAGAAAACTTCCCTTCTTCTGGAAAACGTCTTCTTCTTTACTTTCTCGAACGATATGATATTTCAGAGTGGACACCTCCGAAGAGATCGTCGGGAACAATTAGCAGAAGAGCACAACAACGGGGAGAACCAGAGATCAGAGGAAAGACGGTGTATACGGGTACGGTGTGGCGGCGAATTCCGGGAACGTGAGCCGGTTCGAGAGTAACCGTGGGGCACCGGTATCCACGGAATCCCTCGTATTTCGAACAAATCGCGCGATCGGCCACAATGGAGCCATTACGCGCGGGGGCCCACGGTAGGTAGGTAGGTGTAATATACAGGGTGTCTCGCCCGATTTTGACATCTTGATTTTCTCGCTATTGTGACCCGTAGCAAAAAAATGTTCGAGTAGAGGCTTGAATGGTATCGAGTAGAGCATATTCTGATGTTATTAGTTTTTTCGTGAGTGGACGCGTAAAGGTCGTATAAAGGTCAACTTTGTTTTTTTAAATGGAATGAGGTATTTTTTAATACATCGATCGATGAAGCTGGACATTCGTTATAAAAAAGTGCTACAGATCTCACCACGCAGTTATCGAGAATTTACTATACCCCCAGAGACCTGTCGTTAACACACCGATAAGCTCGCAGTAGGTAACGTTAAATCACTAAACCTAGATCCAGAAGCCTTCGTTAGCCATTTCTTTCCCTCTTATCGGAACCAAATCCGAGAGAGGACTAAACAAAAAATCGATCCCAGAACCGTTAACAATCCGACACTCTATACCACGGTTGAATCTCCCTGTAACCAAGTCCGCTACGTATACTCGTTCCACCGTGTCTGTACCATCCATTATGATTCGGTGTACCGAGCTATCGGCTGTAACTGTTCAGGGTCCCTAATCAGCGATTCTCGATCGTCGGTTTACACATTCTTTCGCCGGCGGTGTAATTACGATCGCGTCTCTCCCGGCACCGGGATATCGCGGCGGTGCCACGCCCCCGGTGAAAGGGTGATCCGGTGAAAGAGGAGAACGAACGAAGAAGGGGTGGGGGCAGGGGTCGAACGGAAGAAGGAAGGTGGGCAGCCGGTGCGCGCACGGAGTTCGTGCAGGAGCCGGTGATTTCTGTTCGCCGGTAGGCCGATCCAGCCTCGGGATAACCTGCCGATGAACCGTAAACCAGGAACTTATTACGGTGCCGTGTTGCGCTCGCGCGCATCTCGACGCTTTATTATTACGACTACCAGCCAGCCCACCACTATGCACACGTGTGTTTCTAGAATCAAGGATGGACAACGTACGGAGATATCTATACCGGAGAGAGAGAAAGGCGAACTTATTTGCGCCCGAGGTTCTTTACCTTGAGCTTCGAGTATCCGTTTTACCTTGATTGTATTAATCCTTCCTGGCAGACGATCATTTACTATTCGCAAAGATCTCTACGTTAAATGCTTCTGCTTCATCCCCACTACTCAGGGGGTTGTCATATTGGAGGATCGACACGAAACGCAATTCACAAATTCACGATTCATGAAGCGCGGCAATCGTGTCCCTCTACGATAACTGCTCCAAAGGGTCCCGAGGTTCAAGCGTTAATCGAAGATTTACCATAATTGTAACGACTTCGTGGAAAAGACTCCGAGTTAAATGTTACCTCTGATTTCCAGCGGAAGGATACGCTTTTCCGCTACTGCGTTTTTAGAGGTGTTATTATCCATTCTCGCTGGAAGTCGTTGGTTTTGCACGCGGATTACCCCTGTATGTCCCGTCGGGGAGAGAACGCCGCTCGGAGAATTATTCCAGCGCCATTAGCCGCGAGCGAGATTATTGCTCGACGGTTAACGACCCGGCGAACAACTAATAATTACGTTCCTGTATATTTCTTTCCACGGTTCTATACATTCTATTGTTACAGGCGTGCTCGTTCTCTAGTTACGACCGACTACGACGTGGCTTTTTACAGGATGCTTGTGTATACCACTGCTTTGGATTTCCACGTGGAGTAGTTGCCCGGAATTTCTGAACTCCGTGACTGCTGCTACGGTGCAGCGTATAGAGGATTGTGTCGACTTAGAAGGTATATCCAAGACCCGAGAGTTCCGGGGGTGTGCTTTCGCAACTTCATTATTGCCTCTCTACAAATTTGAACGCCAGAGAAATAAAAATTTTGATTTACAATAATTACTTCACCATTTTTAATTTCGAAGATCTGACCCCTGGGGTTTCAATCCTTTCGGATGTGATCCATCAGAATTCAAGCGTTCCTGAATTATTCCAACCTCATAGAGTGAACTTCCTTGGCGTTCGATACTTTCCTCTGCTCACAGCATTAGCTGATTAGCAAATTATTTCTCTCGCAGTAGCCTCGTCATTCGGGCTTGCTACCGGCCACGTGAAACGATCACCTTTCTCGTTTCGTCTACGAGATTTTTCCAAATGGTTTCTAACAGCCGCACGGTTGGTAACCGCCTTTCACCGCGATCAAACGCCGCCGATATTCAGCGAGGAAAGAATGTAAATCGACCACGCGCGCTCCCGATGGGGGATTAATTATCCGTTGCGAGCACACAAACGAGAAAAACTGCGTGCAGAGTTTCCTGGCGCGAACCGTGCTACGATTCGAAGGCACCGAAGGCTCATTGTCGCAATCACTGTTCGATCAGGGGGAGGGTGAATGATTGAACACCATCGTGGATTTCTGGGTCGAACAATGTAACGGGCACGAAGAATTCCGCTGGAATAACCGCGTCGATACAGAACGAGTAATTTTAATCATCTGTGTAGTAACAAAGGTCCGAGTAATTACGAGCAATCTCGATCCCAGGCGAGCGTCGATTCCAAAGGGACTAATTATCCAGTACCAACCAATATACCTATACCTATGTATATCTAGGCACAGAAAATCCCAGTACATCTATTACATATATACATTCTATCGCACGATCGTCAGGTAAATACCAATAGTAACGGGGAATTAAAGTTGATAGAAGTGAATCTTGTTATCCATGATTACCAGCGTAGAGAGGAATTGGATCTCGACGTAAAGGGGGGTCGTGTTTTTCCAATTTCTGCGCTGCGAAGAGGCCACACGGAAACGAGTCTCGCGCAGCGTGGATCCACGGGCTGCTACTCCACCCTCCTAGGTACCTCATTCAATCGTCGATCCTGAGCTGTGTAGTACATATTCCCCGCGATGCACGTGCAGAGCCTCGAGGTCCGCGAATAGCGCACCGGGACCGACGAAGCTCATGGAACAAATAGGATGGCGGCCGAGTAGAGACGAGGAAAACGAAAGAGAGACGGGTTATGTGTACACTACCGGACAAAAGTATAGGTACACCCTTTAAAACGGAACAACTTTTTTCAAATTGGTTCAAATAACTTGATTTCAATGAAAGTTTCAGTCAGAGTTGGGCACAATTTCAGTCGAATAATATATTGTGAAAAGCAACAGTATTTAAGATCGTCGTCGTCGCCTTTAAACAATTATTGATAATGAATAATTGTTTGCCAAGTGTCTACCGATTTAAGAAATAATGTAAATAATTAAAAATGGCGAAATACCTTTTTTTATCTTTTATTCGTTATTCGAAACTGTTTATCTAGATCATGAACTTGCCTATCTCTGGTTTCAGTATGTATATATAACTAACATAAGTTTTGTAAGACCTTTACTATTTCCTTCGCGATTCCGACCAATTACAACTTTTTCAATTTCTTTTTTACAACTTTAACACAAAAAAACTCAAGTCATTTGGAGCAATTTTAAAAAAGTTGTTCCGTTTTATAGGGTTTACCCATATATATGGCCGGTATATGTGTATATACGTGTATGTACCTACCTACGTTCGAACGAGGGAACATGAACGAGGAAGCGCGCAACGGCCCGAGCAGAGAGAAGTATTTCTCGGGCAAATATAATATACGAGTACGAGAAGCCCCCGGGGAGCAACGTCCACCATATATACCCGGGACCATAATCTCGGATGGAAGACGGTACCACACCCATGGGGGGTCGTCGGTGGATACGACAACGACGAAGGACGCAACACGAAGAGACGCAGAAACCAGCGAATCGTTGCGACCACCTTTCACTCGTAACGAATTATCGCGAACTGCGGAGATCTTTCGGGTTTAAGCATTTTAAGGATTTCAGGTAGACTTGCGAGCTTAGGCATTTGAAAAGAGTTGCCTGGGAGTTAAGGCCCGTTCTAGAATTCACGAAAACTGACTTAGGCACTATGCTGAGTTTAAACGTGAAAGCACAAGTCGGGGTGCGCAAATTATTTGAAGGTGTGAACGGGTCTTTAGAGGATTGAATTTTGAGACTATAAGGTACCTGAAGTTAGTGATGGATGGCTGATTAATTACTGATTAACAGACTATGGGTGTAAAAGTAAAAAGAAAGTTTTAATAAACTAAATATAAAAATAAAGTACCCCGGACTTTTTTCAGATTTTTTAAAACCTTAAAACAGTAGAAAAATTAGGCTTGGACAGAACCGACTCAGTTTGACTATCAAGTTTGAAAGAATATGTTTGCCTACGGTTAAGTTTTCCGATATTGCTATCGTAAATTGCGAATTTTCATAGACTTCCTTACTAATCAGTATCCGTACTCGAGGCTTTAGTGATCCGTAACGTTTCACGTTCAATTTATGACAAGTCTCACGCAGTAAAGCTCGAGTCGGGTATTAAAAGGTGGAGGAGACCCACGGCTCAAGTGGAAATGGAGCAGCAGCCAGCTCTCTGATGGATCTCGCAGAAAGTGGCCGTGATTTCCGTCGGAATGCAAGGGAATATCGCGAAATGGGAACACATTCACGGCGGAATGAGATTCGTCCGACTATTATTACGGTCTAGGTTGCTGCTTGGATTCGTTTAACGCCGAGATGAGGGCTTGACCCGACTGCTGATTCTTCGGAAATTACGGTGGAAATGGAGTCTCCGAAAATAATCAGACATTTTATTTAAACATGCTTACATTTTTTTTTCTTGTACTTTTCTTTGCATTCTTTCTCTTGTATTCTAATGGGAATTAACCGGTAAATAAATAAAAAAAATAAAAAATAAATATAATTGCCACTGTGTGGCAAAACAACGAAGGCAAACAACAAAGAGTACATGCTCGCGATACAAGATTATTACAACAACGAAAAAACTAAAAATCGCCGAACCAGAAGGTTCGTAATCTCGGTGCAAATCACGATGGACTTAAGTGGGTTACCAAGCACCGTGCACGCGTGTGTTATCGATAGGCCCAGGCTTCGTCGAGCTCTCGATCGACTTTCGATGGGGCGGGGTTGGGCACGGGGCGACCCGATACTGGTCCGACCGGATCGTAAGAAGCCTGAATGAAGAGGAGCAAGTCCTCGAGAACCACTGAAAAACATCTTCGGAGCACCGAGTCGACCCTCCTCTCTCCTTTATGCCGCGGCTCCACCGCGAACAATGTCCATTCACATCGAAACGGCCGACCGCCGCGAGCTGCCCCGAATCTGTTCCTCCCAATAAAACCGAAACAAAACCGCGAAAACCTCCGTGTCCCCGTCTTGGATCTCTCTTGCGCGTAAACCTTACGTAACCGGGATGGTATTACGAGCACTGGACACCGATTGATACCGAACGAGTCCTATCAGAAATGTCGTCCCATAAATACATTACGATTTCTTTATAGGTATGTAGGGGAAGTACTTATTCCTCGTTAATACGATATAAAGAACTTGTCTGACTATTATTACTATTTAAAATTACAGTTATAACTCTGAGACTGATAGGTCGAGTCATCGACGGAGCATTTCAATTTCTTCGAGCAATCGTGAGACGCGTGTCGCAGGGGCGGAACGAGGAAGCAGTAGAGAATGACAACGATGACCCCCAAAAATTCTTTGTCGCAGCGACAAGCGGATCAGAGCCGGTATTAATTTGTCCAAGCAGATGATAAATGCCTCGAGAAAGTTTTTTTATTATTTTTTCTTCGAGGGCAAACCGCCTGTGCCCCCTCGACTGGAAGCCCGCCCGGTCTGACAACGTTGATCCTTTTATTCCTCGTCTTCCTTACCTCTCTACCCCTCTTTTTCTCTCCGTCTCTACTGTTCGATGCTTTTTTTCGTAGCGAAGGAAAAAGGATTAATGGGCTTATAGCATGACACTGTCGACCGATATCCCCTGGTCGATCATATCGCGGAATCCGAATCGCATCGTGTATCTCGTAAGTCCGCTGGTAAGACAGGCCTTTTATCGATTTTTGATCGCGAGAGCCTCGACTTTGTACTTCTGACAGGACCACGAGACCCGTTCACCAATCTCCCAGCCCCCACCACCCCCTTCAGGTTTCTGCATTGTAATCCGGAGGATATTTCTGTCGGATGAACAAGATCTGTTCGCATTCGCGATCAACGTCATACTTTTATGATGATTTTCCACTAAATGTCACACGTACCCTTTGATGGACAGTGTCGTCAGATTTTTTTATAACATTCCCACAAACACAAGTGGAGTTTAAAAACAGCCAAAGTCGCAGTCTACAAACTAGCAAACAGACGGACGACGCGCGCGCAGACGAACATGTTTCCTTTATTTCGGAAGGAGGATTTCGTCGTATATAAAACTCACCGGTCTCTTGGACGGTTCCGGTCCCTGTCTGATGATCTCCAAAGGCGCGGGTATCGAGGGTCTGCCCAGGTACCAATCCTCCCGTGGATTGTAGTTGTCCAGTAGCTTCAGCAGGCGTGGCACGTTCACGTAATTATCGTCGTCGAAGTGGCAGAACCACCTGAAACCGGCAAGACAGGATCGGTTTAAATCCCCGGGGCGGCCTGTTTAACGTTTTCATACAAGATAGAAACATCTTGTACATCGGAGGGGAGGGGAAGGGGGTAGAATTAACTGGCTATCCAAGCGAGAGGAACGATTATCGTCGACCCTGTACAGAGAACACGCAGGCTACAATTACGTCTTCGATATACGATGCGGTTGATCGAAAAGATGTCCGGTTATCGATGTAGAGGGGGGTTTCGACAACGTAGAGAACCGTTTTCCACAGTATTATACCGCGGCGATACGATAAACGTAGCTCGAGCGATAATTCGCCGACATCTCTTCGATAATTGCCCGTTTCTTATTGCACACGGGTTAGAGAAGATAAGCAAACTCTCTCTCGATCTAATCAAAACGCTTCCCAGGATAAAAAATCGAGGCGCCTCTTATCGTACGGCGGCGTGGCCGCGACATGGAAACGCAATCGCAAAGGCGTTTCCAAGAAGGCCGATCCACCGGAGGGAGGGCGAGACTCGGCTGACAGGGAGCATAAACGGCTGTACGGAGAGGCCAGATAGGCGAAATAAAATCTCCCTAACGAACGATTCCGGCGTGCCATTAGCGCTACCGGGTGGCCAACGACGCTCGATACGTAGCCTGCTGCTGGCCATCGTTTAATACACCTGAATTCCAACTTAATGGCGTACGCTCGGTCACGGTGGCGAGGACTGAAACAACGCAAGGCGGATCGTATATACATATATCTTACGCCTTGAACCGGAACGATACCGCGCGACAATGGCCGACTTGTTTCTGTGGAACAATACGCGTTTCACTTATGCGAAAATGGTCTCGCGTGTAGTACACGGTTCCAGGTGAAACGAACTTTACGAGGGATTGAATTCACGACAAGTTTCTGTCGGATAATCAACCCATTTTCCCAATTCCGCGACTTGGAATTTAATATTTCCTCCACGATGTATAGTATCATAGACAACGAACTCTATCCCCCTTAAAATTCCTGCAACGTCGAATCCCCCCCCCCCCTTATATGCTCAAAATTGATCCATCGCGACGAATTCCCCGCGCGTCATACGCGTCCCGCACGTCGGAAAATCTTTCCTCCGGAGCAGAAAATTTCCGAATTCCTCGCAGCGCTGTATCACTACTCCCCCGCATCAATTTTCTCATCGACGCACATCTCCCACGCGACTCGGAGATGCCTCCACGTCCCATCATCGTCCACCACCTACTACATACACACCGTAGTACCCAGGGACTTCTATCGAAACGTAAAATACCGATATTACAACGGTATTTTCGGTTGTACCTTTGCCCTATAGAACCCTATATAAGCCCTACCCTTATAGAAATACAAAAAATACCGGTATAGCGTTGATGGCATAATACCGGTATCAAAATCATACCGGTTTAAGTCCCTGGTAGTACCTACTCCAATAGATTCGCGAAACGTGAGGAACGGCGGTGGCTGTGTCTCGGCTCCTCGTAGGCCCACGTGAATAAACCCTCATCCAGGGTGCGGAAATTCAAACGACAGCCGGCCGCCGTCGTTGCTCCTCTAATCTGCATACGTATTAAGCAGAGAAGAGAGACCTGGCAAACCAGGACACGCCATGAATCATTTATATGTACACTTGCGCGCTACGTAGGGGAGGGAAGAGGGCGATGAAACTAATTTGAAATTTCCCGCGGTGGAAAGTTCCGACGGGACTCGGTCACGGGAAAAATCTTTTGAAGGAAAAGTCTCTCGTTTCTCGACGGGAAATGATATTTATTAAGGGGACCCGATGTTGGTGTTGCTGTTTTAAAAAGTTCACCATCGTTCTACGGGGCGTGACGTATGTGTGTGTGTGCACCGGACGAAAAAGCGGTACCGCCGCGTGTAAAATCCGAGCACTCCTTGTACCTGCAATCTGCATATATATTAACCATGAACCTGCTCTCACCGCGGCGAGAACAGGGGACCCAGGGAGAAAATAAAGGCGCGAAGTCTCTTCCTTCATTTTTATGCCCGGCGAGATTGAGAGCCCCACCCCTTTCCACTCTTTTTTCTGTCGTGGTTTTAAGGTGCTCGTGTTAGGTGGGACGTCCTGTATATACCAGAATATTTATGTATATTTCAGATTTTGTAGAACGTTTGAATACCAGGAAAGATGGTCGATTATTTTAAAAACGAAATTACCCACAGGCTCCCCGATTGAGGATCATCTGCACCCCCGTAAAATTCCGAAAATCGGTCCAACGAACGGCTCGAATATTCCCGGGAGGAAGTGTGCACACCTCGGGCGTTGTTTGTCAAATAAAACGACCACGATAGAGACCGGCCGGCGAGTTTTCGAGGGGAGCGCACGCCGCGGCGAAATAATTGTCCGTAGTGGGAACGCGGCTCGTTAGGGGATACGGGTCATAACTAACCCGTCCAGGCACACGGCACGATCGTGGCACGGTCCGCACACGTGCAGCCCCGGGGGCCCCGCGGGGGAAATTATTGATTATTAAACTGGGGCCCCGGCGTGCGGTGGTAACTATCCTGAAACGCCATAACCCGAGAGAGGAACGGTGTGTTGTGCAGCTTTCGACGTGGTCGCGGCTGACTCGATTCTATCGCGAATCTCTCGTCAGAAAAATATGTATACCCGTTTTTTAAAACTGTGTGGCTCGAGAACGCAACCCCTCTTACTGGCCGAAAGATTCTCTCGAGAGTTTCGTCCTCCGAATTCGCGATTAATCCATTTTGTAACATCGAGTCACACATGCGATGACCATTTGAAACCGTATTTATTAAACATTCGTGTAATTCATTTTCTTTAACGATAAAACTTGTGAAATTTACAAATCTACAAATTTGTAAATTAAATAAGTTCTTCGATTTTATATTGTATTAAAACTCACGAGAGATCTGAACAAATTTGTTGTAACGTTTGAATCGTCGTTACAGGAATGTACTTAAATTTTTTAATTGGTTAATAGTTCTAGTGTTATGCCGAAGTAAAATACTGAAGAAAATGATTAATTTAGTATTGTAAGGCAAGGGGAAAGTAGTAGTGTCTAAAATCGTGGTCTTCGTCTGTGAACAGTTAACGAGACTAAATAATTCGTTTGCCAAGTGTCTGCTCATTTAACAAGAAATACACTAAATAAGATTTTTCAGTAATAGCGAACAAGAGTTGCAACCAACAGACGCGGTGGACCGCAGGGAACGAAGAATAATAAACGGCGAGGTTCGGCCCGATGCAATTTGGCTCCCTCTCTTTCGAGCCCTCGAACTCGCGTGTGCTTAATAGCCCCGGGAGGTCGTGCACTCTTGAACTCGGAATGATTATTGATCGAGACAGGCCGGGGTAAACACCTGGTAATTGCGTTATTACAAGCTCCGACTTTTTATTATCGGTAGTAATTGGAAATGATTTTCAATAATGGCCGTGTTGTTGGGCAAACTCGCGAGAAAATTTTCGAGAATCGGGACCGCCAATTACACATGAAACTCCGTTGAAAAAAAAAGAGAGTCAAAGGTTAATCGAACCCGTATTCGAAACACTTTACCCGCCTGTTGATTTCGTTCAAACTGGCCAACGAAGGATATTGCGAAAGTGATTTTGACTGGGTAAATCAATTTCCGAAAACACCGTCTCGAATGTCATCGCGTCTGTCCCTCGGAGCAACCGGAAGTGACGGGGAGGAGGAAGAAAGACTACGATCGATAGCTTAATTTTCAAAGGCTTTAAAAAAGGATTACGAGGAGGATTTGGAGGAAGTTAGGAACGACACACCAAGGGGGGAAGCCGTCGACAACCGAGATCACCTGCGTCACGATTCCCGTCGATAAACCGGCACTTCCGGTTCTCGCCAGAACGCACACCTGTATCGGATGACTAATCGGCTGCCGTTCGCAAGATGTTGCCTGTCTTCGACTCCCTTTTGCCTTTTTCCCTCCGTTCTAGGTTCAAGTGATACACTAATTGTCGCTCGAGATTCCTCGAGGCTTCTCTCGAGCATCCTTCTTGAATCCTCGAGATCTCTTTTGCTCGAGCGCAACGATCTTCGAAAATCGAGTACTGTATATAAATTCATCCTCGATGAATTTTGTCTGATATTCATTGGAACTGTTAAACAATACTTCGATTTTTAATTTAATTCGATTCTTACGAGCATGAACCCCATTTACAATCTATTAAAATAAACTCTGTAAGTGTTTTTTAAGTTACTCATCCTTCATATGTGATACAGCGAACTCTTACTGTACTTGTTTAGATTGTCTTGGTATTAATCTATGAAGCTTCAGAAATTCGATTCACAAAATTTTATAAAATATGTGACTCGTTTCGAACGTTTATGCATTTTACGTAACTATTTCAATATTAACACTTTTGTACACTAATAGAGACTTATCCCCGTGTATCCTTATCATCAGTCTTAATAAAAATGATATATTAAATAAATAAATATTTTCACGTCACCAACAATTACTTCTCGCCGTTAATCGTCGCGGACCAATGATTTCTTTTGCAGCCGTTTCGACACACAAACACTCTCGCTCGAAAATTAAACCGTTCGCGGCCGGTTGATGTTAACTCGATTTACGCTGTCGGCCAATTAACTGGCTAATTGCCGCGATCACGCGCCCGATATAATACGCTCTCGAAAGAACGTGTATGTATGTATCATTGTCCATGATACATACGGGATCACGTTCATCGACAACGATCCCGTTATCGTCACGGATGATCGAGGCTCCTTTTACAATGGATTCTTTGACTCTCGGAGGAAACCATTCCTCAGCATTTTATTCTCATAATAAACGTGTCCGCGTGTAGGAAGACATAAATTTTCTATTTTAATTCGAGAATAATACCGATTCACATAAACATCCACGGTCGACGTTTACAAGATGTCGAAGGATCCTCTAAAGAGAGCTTCGACCCGGTTTGTCGTTTGCGCAACGATCCACAGAGTCGTTTGAAAGCTCCGAACCAGGAAAAGGGGCGTATGGGATCGCTAGCCACCGATATAATCCAGCCTGGAACTATTCGAGACGGCTCGTTACCTTTACAAATCGAGCCCAGCGATCAGATTCTCGCGCCGGATGCGCGCAACAGGTGAAATTACACGTGGAGAGAAAATTGCCGATCCCTGGATCGTTCTCTATCCTCTTTCTCTCTTATTCGCCGCGGTTTACTCGCCTCTCGTTACCGTGCGCGCCGCGCGAAACTTTAAATCTAACCGCGGCACCGATTGCGGTTCTTCCTCTGCACGGTGGCTCAGAGGATCGACGATCGAGAGCCTTTTGCAGGGATGATTAGAGGCCGATACAGGGAACAGGATGAGCCTACGAAACTGACAGGTAAGGCGACTTACGAGATGATCTGTTTCGTGTTTTACGATAATGATTTTCGATGTACAGGGAGTCTTCGATCGGTGTTCGAAGACTTGTCGGCATTAAACATTGAATATTTCATAAATAATTATAACGTGTAATGCAAGTTACATTACAGACTCCTCTTGATTATCGTCTAGCTTGTCCTACACGATTATTGTCCAGGTATTATCCTCACCGCTGGAGAGGGGCATGGAACCTGTCAAGCACATACTTTTTTGACCCTTCGTATTTGATGCCGAAGCTCGTCCAGACACGAAAACAGAGTGAAAACTGCACGTAATCCTGTCCAGAAGGTAATTACAGATAACGGAGTAGGAGGAAGGGAGGGGGGGGTGCAATATAGAGTGGTGACCTCGTCTGGCAGCGTGTCTGGAGGCGCGGCCGCTTTAATTTTCTCCGCCGTCTATCCATTTATAATCTGGATTGGTGGCCGCACAAAAGCGATCGCCTTCTACACCAAAGGGTCGTGCTCCCGCCGGTCGACCGGCAGGCGCGAGGAATCACGATTTAATCCGTGGATCGTGATCAGGCCACGCCCGTTTTCGCGAGCGAGCGAGCGAGCGAACGAACGAGTGCGCGGCACACGTCAGCCCTGACCTTTTCTTCGATACACCCGGGCCCGCGAGATCGGGACGATAACTGTTCGCGCGTCTACAAACGGGCACTCCAGCGGCGAATATACGAGGCAACCGGCGTAATGTTTTCTCCCGATAACGATTCCTGTTCTTCGAGACCTCGAAACGGAGACAGATCGCGGTTCCGAACGCGTTTCATTGGCTCCTTTGCTCCGGATAAATGTTCTTGGGGTCTGAACGATATTCAGGAGATTTCCTGTCTATTTTGCTAGATTCCCTGGCAGAGTTGGACACAATTTCATTCGAAGAATATATTACGAAAAGCAGCAGTATTTAAGATCGTCGTCGTTGCCTTTAAACAATTATTGAGAATAAATTGTGTGGTCGAAATTACGTGTGAGAGAGAAGTGCCTCGCCTGGCAATATGTTTAGTGGCAATATAGTTAGAGTCCACTGTATCTATAATCGATACACCAAACTCCTATGTTTGAGGTACAGTAAAAGCTCCATGAGAGTTGGATAGTCGATCCGATTCACTACTCGAATTATCCACGCTTCGAATTTTCACGCTCTTACGTTTTCCTCGTGTGGTCTCAGGTTTCTCGAGCTACTGCGACAACAGGGAGTCACCGTCTATCGGACAATCCCCAGCTGGACAGAGGAAGTCGAGGTCGCCGCGTGTCGTGAGCAAACTGCGTGAAGAACGGGCTCGATGCATGAGCAACCCCCAGGCATGCGACCATGTGTACCGGTTCGCGATAACTTCTCCCACCCCCTCCACCCCCTTTCCTACGTTCGTACAGAAGGATGCGCTCCACGGCCGTGGGAAACCCCCCCGTTAACAACGCGTGTCAGTGGCTCTTTAAAAACCCAGTCGACGACGACGACCGGCTACGAAAGTCTCTCGGGTCACACGTGGCGCCCGACACGTGCTCGCCCCGCCCCGCCCACCCTCTCTGCCCCACGGTGCGTCTATCTTCGTAATGTCCAAACGCAAACAGGGGTGGAACCGTAAACGGGGTGCGCTGCTGTTGCAACTACTGCACCCGGTGGTACCGCCGCCTTTGTGGGAATTGTTCCCGGTTGGATTCCCATCGAAACGGCAGAGCCAGTCGGTGGTGCCCGACTTTTTTAGTCGGAGTCGTGTAGTAGAGCGAATAATGGCCGTGGATCGATCGATTTTTACAGGGGAGGTTACAGGGAGTGTGTCTATAAAGAAGAATTAAGGAACATCGAACACGAGTTGCGAATGTTTGGTTTCTAATGTATGTTTCGGTTCTGGAGCTCTATTGGAGTCTGCGGTACGGGGAAGGTGGAAATATCGGACGTGGATAATTCCACGCAACTTGGAACATAAGCTATTCTACACGTTAAGATTCTATTAAAGAAACATCGGAGCATAGGAAGTTCCGGTTACAGAGAATTCCACGCGAAAAATTCCGCGCGAATTCGAGGCTTGACGTTCGGACCCGTGAAAGTATCCGAGGCGTGTTACACGCCTTGTTCCGGTGATTCCGGCGAAAGAACGCGGGAACGAGTTTCACGGGAATCAATCGGTTGGCGCCGAATACGCTGGCTTTTTGCCCGAAAAACGATCCTTCGGAACTTTCACGATCTTTACGAGCACATTTAGCCCGGTTAATGCCACACGAATGTTCCGGTGAATCCGTGTACGGGGTAACGGCCGTTTTTTAGTTCCCTTAACGACGCTCGTGTAATGCCGCTCGAGGTGCGAAAAGAAACGACGGGCACACACCTGCTCCGATCGCTGTTTGATCCGTGCCAATTATCCATGGTGCTCTCGACAAGAAATACCGTGTACATATCGTGTAAACTCGTTTCTCGATTGCATTCTTTTAATGGAACAATGTAGCCGAAGTTTGACCGAACCGATTTATTCGTTTCATGGAAACGGTATTTTAAAATTACCATCCTCTCTCAGTTACTACTAGCAATTTCATACGCATATTTTCCACGCGTGAAATTATCTATTTACCGATCTTCCAGGCGTAAAACAACCTACGTACCGAACTTTGAACCTGAAATTCTATAACTCGAATTTCCACGTCCTGCGTTCTCGACAACTCGAACTTCCACAGTCTGAATTTTCTATAACTCGAATTTCCACGCGTCGACTACCAAAACGGCTCGACGCTCGAAGCGAAGCGTGGCTGAGCTTGTCCAACGAGCAACCAGCCGAGAAATTGACATCGAAACCGGTCGGTTCTAATGAGTGGTGGGTGTGTCCCCGTCGTTAATTACCGTGTAAACGGTCTAGCTGCTCGCGTGGCTGAAAACCGGGCCCCGGAAACTTGACCGAATTACACGTTTTCGACCCCAAATGATCGTCCATCTTGACCACGATCTTTTTCCAAGGTTTCTCTCTACCCCGTGTACGAAGTCGATCGACCGCGGAATTCGATCGTGCGTGAATAAACGATCCGCGGGTGCAAGAATTTTTGCGGGCAGCCGTACACAAGTCCCCTTTGGGACAGCTTTCGCAGGTGCGTCTATCGCGGTCGAGATCTTCGCCTTTATCCTGAGAACCTGCGTATAATACCGTCGGAATGTACTCAGGGTCCGATGTAAGTTATGAGTCGGCTGTAAGCCAACTATAAAGATGTTTCGCGAGTGTCTTTACGATTCCTTCGGATGCAAGTGAATTTTTATTCGATGCGCAGTATTCGGAGCAAAAGACACGCCTAAAAGTCTGCCATAAATGTGTACCCCAGTGAAGATTCAACGTACTTTCAGCTGGTACTTAATCCTGCGGTGTCGAGCAAAAATCAAGTCTGTTAAACACATACAGGTTGGTTCAGCTGACACGATCATCTCAAGTATTCGGGAATTATTGGTTGTGTGAGAAAATATTCTAAACAAAAGTTGCATGGTATCAAAAGGTACATGTAATTCAATGATACGTTTCATACTATGTTACATTTTTATGAAGATAGATCAGTCCCTGTGAGTTATTTAAATGGAATGCCCACTAGTTCGTCCCGAATTCCGATAAAGTATCAAAGACTGCATAAAAAAAAAAATAAAAATTCTTCACACAGCCAGAAATATACGAATAATTAAGATGGTCACGTTAGGTGAACAACCCTGTATATTAAGTCCTATTAAATGTATCGTAAATTCACATCCCCGATAAACATCTTCCTCCTGGAGCGTTCAAAGAGATTCGCCATAAAGCTTCCGATAAATTTCATGCCGTGGTCTCTTTCATAAATCGCCCGTGTAAAAAGATAACGTCCGGTCCGTATAATTCCTCCGTTGATCAATAATTCTCTGACGATCGAGTCTGGTTGGATCGATCATTAGTATCCATCCAGCGGCCCAGCACATAATTGACGAGCGTGAGCGGCGCCCCCCTCCAATGGAAATCGTAGATTCGAATTCGTAGATCGATTTATCATCGAATATATCGACGTATCGCCGTATACGCTCTCTCGGCCCTTAATGGTCCCCCTGATCGCTCGTGAAAGTCGCTTAATCGTTCCTCGAACGAGGCACACCGGCACAGAGGGTGGCTCGTTTCTCTCTCTCTCTCTCTCTCTCTCTCCCTCTCTCTCTCTCTCTCTCTCTCTCTCTCCCTCGAGGACGTTGTATTTAATTAAGCCTGTGCCATTTCGGAGTTTACGAGTCGCTCTCCGGGACGATCAAAGGACCCCGAAGTGTCGAAACTCGCAGCACGATCTCCCTCTGGACCCAGAAGAGCGCCCGATTCCTTCTTTTTTTCTCGTCCCCGGTGATCTTTAATTAAAGAACCGTCGCGCGTCTTAAATATTATATCGTGGCAGCACTTGCTCTTTCTTTCTCGCCCGTTCTTATCCGCTCTATTTCCCCCATTTAATTTATTCATCGAAAACCGACAACTTATCCGGTCCCGTGACCGATACAAGAACCGCGAACTTGTCCATCACGGACTCGGTTGAAACTTCTTCCTTCGCGAAACTTCTTGAATAGGTCGACACTTTGCTGGAGGGAAGATTTTTCGGTGTTTCCGAGTACACGACTTCGGGTGTTTTAGAAATATTCAGAAACTATGCATTTAACTTTTATTTAAGAAAGACATAGGTGCTACGTCAACTGCTCTCAGATTTTGTTTTTGAACAGATATACTACTAGGTCATCCGACATCACAGTGTTAAAAATTATGAAAATTATAAGAAAACTAATAAAAATTGTAGGAAACTTCTGTAACCAAGAAAAGAAGAAATATTAAGGGACTCCTAAATAGCTCCCGAAGAAGGTCACTCGCTTTAACCGAAAAGCAAAAATTCTTTATACCTTCAAAAATATTAATTTTTTCGACCCATGCTTATTAGGACTTCTTTCATATTATTTCTCCGAAGTATGAACCCTTTTTTTGTATCACCCTGTACACATATACGTATGCGTGAATACACGTTCGCGTAAAATGATCGCTGAGAGGGGTAAAAGCCCCTCCTGGTGGCCTGCCCGCGGTTAATTCCTGGCCAAGGTGCGCATAATTCCTCGCTCTGGCTGGTCGCACAATGCGAGCGCTACGCGGCGGTTCTACGCTGGTTACTGGTGTACCAGCTTCGGTTTAATTTATACACGACCGATACATAGGTGGCCACCACCGACGCCGCCACGTCTACGTATGCACCGTGGCGACGTTATTCTGCTGTCTGGGGTCAAGGACTGGGGGATGAAGAGCTTTATTAACCCTTTTTCTCTGACCATACGATTCTACCTTCAATCGTGGAAAGGTAAGTACGTATAGTGAACTTTTACCCAAAAAAGATGAACTCTTGCTGGATGACCAAGCTAGGTACCTCTTTCTTTGTTATTCGAAGCATTCCAATTTCATATAAGATTTATTTGCCATACAATACGAAATGGCAGAATACGATTCGATCAGTAAATTGGTCATGGTAGGACTATTACTTTGTTTCCACGTGCCGCGAGAAAAGTTACTCTCCAGAGGATAATTGAAACAAAACTGGACCGCTTCGAGGCCTCGTTAAGAAAACATCGTCGGGTACGATGTAGAAAAAAAGAGTACAAGTTCTTTGGTTGAATGCCTCTCAAAGATCGCCCGTGACATAAATCCAAGTCGAGCTTCCGTAGAGAGTAACCTAAAAGAAGGGGAGCACTCGAAAAGAGAAGGAAAAAGTTCAAGAGGAGACTAACATTTCTGAACTACTCTATAAACTTTCGAAAGACTCTCTCTGTAGGTGTGTAGGAAGCTCCAGACATATTGTCCGACTTCCGTTTCCTCGGAGCCATCGACTCTCGACGTCGACTTGGCCCGTAATAAAAAAAACAAACAGGGGATGTAAAATTGGCGTCGGTCTAGCTGGCTGGCATCGTGGACGAAGACTACAGTTTCTTTTCCAGATCGAGAGAAGATGGAAACAGAATATCGAACGGTCCTGGACGTCGAACTTCTGGACACTTGATACACACACAGAACGAGGCCGAAGGAGAGTCGTACACGCGTCGACCGCAACGGATTTTCTTTCCTCGAGCCCGAAGGATATTTTGTTACGCGGATACCATTGCGCCCCCCCCCCCGCCCCGATTGGGACACGTTTTATTCGTTCGCCAGTTTTCTTCTTGTTTCTTTTCTTTTTAAGATCGAGCAAGGGAACGCCCTTCGAGGGAACGGGTCCAGAGCAGACGCCACGAAAGTTTCATTTTCTTGGGAGAACCAATTGTCCACCATGGAACCTTGGAGTTACCGCGCCTTCGAGTTTACAGGTGTTCGATTCCAGACAAGCATTTATGAATATAGTTCGTTTGTTACCGATAAATAGTACGATGTGATTTTCTAATGAGAATTCTGATATTTATAATGTTTCTTTCACCCTCATACAGACATTAATTTATGAAATATTTAATGTTCAGTGCCGAGGACTCTTCGAACACTTATCGAACATCTACCTGCATGTCAGACCTACTCCTATACCTCGTCGGTGGTTAGACTGAAATCATAGACTCGACGAACTACATCCACGTTGGTATTCGATTCGAACCCCAAACTATCGACACGGCTCCAAGATATCGCGACGCCTCGAGTGGAGAAGACGTCTTCTTCTCGCGCGAACGCTCGCTTCGAAGGCAATTTCTGTTATCAATGTAATATTCTGCACCGAGAGGCCCCGGAAATGGCTCGTTGACTCTCGCCGCGCCGCTCATTGCTACATCCGGCACGATGCTGGCCGGTATACAATATAACTTGATACACTCGAAAGTGGAACAAAAGAGTTCCACGGAACGTTTCAGGGGACGTGTCTGATACTTGCACCTACACATACAATCTGACAAATCGTGCAACACCTTTTTTTTCTCAGTATAATGTAATACTGAATTTTTATTCGATTCGAAGTTCTGGCTCGACGAGGCTCTGAAGTTCGAAAGCTGAATAAATATGGAGGTTCCACCACGGCTACTGGAACTTCAGGGACTCGAAATGGTCGGCTCGCGAGCACCAAGAGGAACGAATTAATGTACCTGATTCGGAGAAACGAAATCCAATCTCGCGAATTCATCGAGCGGTGCACGTTCCCCCACCCCACCGACCACTCGGACGATTCTGAATGGAATCATTCATGCGGGGACACGTATACGCTGTCCCCCCTGAGATACGCCGGCTGGGTAAAAAAGTCTTCCGAGTATCCGGCGAGGCGCACCAATCGGAAGATACCACTCCACCTTATCGAGGGGATTCGAGGAACTTTTTGTCCGTGGCTTGGTGCCAGAACAGGATTCTGTTTTTTTATCCACTCTTCCACCGAGATTGACAAATATCGCGAGGGAAACACTCATCTCGTACGATGACTTTTTAATAATTCATATTGTTACTGAGACCAGGTCTGCAGCAGATCTTTCGATAAAAATTAAGAGCTGCTGGATGCACATACATACAAGGTCTTAGAATTAATCGAAGATAAGATTCCAACTCCCAGATGTATATCTATTTTAAATCATTTGATTGGCGAAACTCTCGCGGTACCACGGATGAATTTTCTACCAGAGAATGAATTATTCGATTGCCCCTGACATAGCACCTGGAGCATTTCGACCAGCAAGAAGACCAGAAACGCGAATCGAACCGTAACTCTTTTCATATTCTACAAGCAGAACCGACACGGCGAGGCTGCGTTCGCAACAAACTTTCCGAGAGGGTCTCGGAGCCCCAGGTTTCCCGAACTGCTGGAATTATTCAGGGGAAAAGAATGCTTTACAACTTCACGCTCGGAATGCCTTCCAGTTTCTAGAGAGGGATAGAGAGAGAATGAGAGACGAGGACCAATTTATTCAACCTATTTTCTCGGTCCAGGAAGCAGTTGGAAAATGCAGAAGAGTTAGCCGGGGAGAGCTGCTAAACGAGCGCCGTAGTTTCGATCCGCTTTAGCAGCTAAACCCAGTAGTAGATACACCAACGACCACCACCCGGCTATTAACCATGCACAGACCATAAACCGGCAGCTATTCGTCCCTGATAGCGCCGCGATTTGTTTATGGAGCACTCGGGGGATTTCGCAAAACGTTGCGACACGCTCCGCGAAACAGATCGCGAGCTACGATCATTTTAGCTCCGTGGAGAGGACGTTTTTTTTGAAAAAAAGACACACAGGAATGCCGGCCAGTCACCTGGATCAATGCAACGGAAAACTTGTGCAGCCGGTGCAAAAATTACTTCCACGCTCGAGTCTCTTACCATAAATCTGTAATTTCCATCTACCATAATCTCGTATAAAAGTCGACTCAGAAAAGTCCTGACGACCGTTGTATTTCTGACGTTATTTCCACGAGCAAATATTTCTACAGCCATAGAATTTTATCGTCCATTGATCTTGGGCAATCTACATATTTCCACGACCTCAAAATTCCCTTGACAACCGATTTCCACGACGTCCAATTTCCCTTGATAACCGATTTCCACGACCACCAAGTTCCAAAGGGCCAAAAAATTCGAACGAAGACCAATGTCCATCCTGGCACACAACGAGTCGTCCCGACGTGGCCCGCACAACCAGCGCATTCCTATGGGCCATTACCATTTCAGCGACACGTATCGAGTCGAAAGGCTGGTCGCGTGCAGGACAAGAACAAAAGACGAGGGGGGACTGCTGGCGAGGAGCCAGCCAAAGCGGGGGACAACGATCGCGTTGTCCCAGCTCGTTTTATTTCCCGCCCCGTGCTACGACTCTTTCTCTCTCTTGGGGGGAAATAATATTCTTCTCGACGCGGCACAGATTCCGGGAACGACCGCGAGACCACCGAATTCGTATCACGTAGAGACACCGTACCCGCGGCGCGATACACCTGCCGCGCGCACACACCGTTGGAGGACACGTACGTTTCTCGAGGGGACGGGAGGATTACACATCAGGACCCCGCGGACGACTCGTACACCGAATGTTTCACGTTCACCTGGGCCCTGATCGAGGGGATTACGGGACCCTTCGACGGGGATTAAGGAAATCGGTATCGACGTGGACATTCCGAGATTCCAGACACGAATGCGAAGGGACGATTCACTTGAGCTCTCTCGAAGATCTCTGGTATCACCTGTGTGTGTTATGTGCCGCGTCTTCTAGCATTTGGGGATCTGCTTGAGTGGTACTTGGGAGATAAAATTATTTTAAAAGGATGTACCCTACTTGCTTATTGTTTTCGGTTTACTTTCGGTTACTTTCGGAAAGTTCAATGAACGATCCTGAATTGTACTTGGTTCATTTCTCTGTGACTCGGAAGAGAACTACAGTAAATCTTCGGTGAGTGCTCGAAGGCTCCACGACACTGAACATTGAATATTTCATAAATAAATACCATTGGTTTCAGAATTCCGAGCTCTATGACTACGCTAGACCTGTTTATAAACGTCAGCACTTAGGGACCTCTCTTTGTCAAGAGCCTTCGATCACTCATCCTGGTCTTGATTAGCTCGAAATACAATGGTACGCAACTGAAGGGTAGATACAATAGAGGGAACTTCGGATTCATCGAAAAATATATACTTTCGTGAGAAAAATAGTACCAGCCACGAAAAGTTGTTCCACGCGATGCGTGGTACCAGATTCAAGCGTTCAGCACCACGATCGAACGTTTAATCGATTTGACCCGTGTCGTCGTATACCACCCAATTGATTTAGATGACGCTGCTTCGTTGGACCGTGAGCCTCGCTGTTCAGTCGAATCGATCGTTGCGTAACCGTATCAAAACTACCAGTGACGCAAACTGCCAGTCAGTGTCTCCCAACTATACTTCTAACTCTAATTAAGTAGAAATTGATAAACGAACAAATTTTCTACAAATTTTATGGATCCCCTTCGATCAGGTCACTAACAGTATTCCCAACATCTTCATTGAAAGCATGAATTTTTCCATTGTTAATAGTACCTTGATATGACTTTTTTTTAGAGACCAAAAATTCATTTTTGACCGTTAGAGCTGGTAAACTTTGATTCTGGACCACTGTGCGACGCGTCCTCTCGATCAAATAGACTCTCCGTATCGAGATTCCCGCGACTATCCTGTCTGAATTCAATAGGCTCATCATCTCGGCGCAGAATCGGCGATTCGCAAAAGCGAGCGAGAGGAGCAGATGAAGAAAAAAAAACAAAGAAGAAAAGAAAAAAGCGCGGGTATATATAAATCGAGGGGAGAGGAGCTCGCGTGAGGTTGATCTTTGTGAACGGTGGAAAAAGGAGCAACCTACGGCTGGGTGGAGGGGGGAGAGACCCGCACTCCGATGAAAAAGAAGCGGCCGCTGGAACAAGAGGGTACACACACGGGGCGAACCAGGCAGTGTAGGTAGGGAGGACGCATTGAAACGCGTCATTCGATCACGAAGCCGGTATCAGGTGCAAACCAGTTTCGGTGCATACGGGAGGAGTGCACGCAGGGACCGATGCGGCGTGCATTGGGGCCTGATCTGCAAATGGCGACAAGGAGGTCTACGTTTCTCGAACAAGTGCTCTTCTAACGGCCACCGTGCCCGAATCGGTACCAGACGACGCCTGGAGTCTCTATGACCTTAAGGGGTCATGCTAATTCAGGAGGCCGAAAAAAGAACGTTCTTTGGGAATTTTTTTTCTCGAAAACTATAATACCTTTTTCTAATTAAAAATGTGAACGTCCTTCGGATCCTCTTTAGCATCCACCATTTTTTTTTTCTGGTGACCCGTTCGCGAATTTGTGGCATTTTTCCCTCGAATTAACGAGCGTGTAGGTACTTGGTGACCACGAATCTGTTAACGAGCTTAATTAACGGAGCTTCGAAGTGTACAGGGCATCGCCAGGAGGCGCTCCAAGGATGACGAGACTTCGACGGAGAGGACTGAGGGCCAGGGGAAAACAGTGGTCCCTTAAATGCTTATTACACCCCCTGCCCCTATACGCGTCCCCATATGTATAATAGTAAGTCACGCGAGTTTCGTGTCCAGGAGCGGAGCAGGTTTTTTGCCGGGGTTCTACGTAATTGCGCCGGGCCCAGGATATCCTGAAGGATAATCGTCGAGTAGTCTCGAGTGGAACGTGGCTGGGACTCGCGCTATGCGTTCGGTTGTTTGCGAAACGGGATTATTTCCTTCGATTCCGTGGATCGAGGTGGAAAGAATTTTTCTCGAACGATCATTCTAGTGTCTCGTGTAGAAATAGTTCGAGGCTGCTGGTTGGTCCCGCGATCATCTATCGGATCAATGGGAATTCTTTTGTGATCGAGGATTCGCAAACATCAACACGACGATTCGAACATCGTAGAATCAGTCGGAGCTTTCGTAGAATCGATCGAACCGACGACAAGGATGGTTCGATTTACAAAAATCATAATAGTTCAGGTACGAAAAAAATAGACGGAACTTCCCCGTCCGTTATCGCCTAACCGCGCCCAAAACTGTGAGAGGCGAGTGTTCAAAGAGGAGAATGTAATCCTCCTCTCTCCAGTTTTACTATGATCGACCGCGAACATTTGCCGTGCGATAGGCGAGATTTACAGACGAGCCACGCGATCCGTGCGCGCGTTATACGTATTTGAACGAGGCGATACGGCCTATCGTTGAGCAAACAGCGCGTCTAGTTGCACGACCGGACCGCCCGCGATAAGACGGCCTGAAATGCTCCGGCGTTCGTCATCCTCGCTCGATCCCTTTCACCAGCTCGGAGTGTGTATGTATGCCAGGAGAGATACATACAACTTCCACCTATAAATCATCGGTATCGTCGTTGCCGATCGAAAGAAACATCAGCGAACAATGGACAAACGGCAGCAGCCTTGCGCCCTCGAAATTTGTCCGATCGGACCAAGCTTCCATGTACAGACCAGGGACTTTAACCGAAACGTAAAATACCGGTATTATCGGATGTACCTTCGCCCTATATAACCCTATGTAAGCCCTACACTTATCATAACCGGTATCAAAATCATACCGGTTTTTGAATGCCTGGAATTTATTTAATCCTGATTTTCATGAAGATCTTGAAGATACGAAAAGTGAATGACGATGTCATCAAAAAGGATTCCTTCATTTATCTACCGTTATTTAAATGAAACTTACACGTTACCAAATTTTCTATTGCTTCGGTTAAATAATCGTATGAACTGATAAATTTTGATTCCGAACCAATGTGCAACGGCGAGATCAATGAGTGGCCAGTTTTCGTCGATCGAAAAACGAATCGATCCTTTCCAACGACCTGTCCACAGATGAAACGAGGTCTCGACTCGAAACGACGTCGCAATGATGGTTTCGATCACGAGCCCAGTCGAAGCCGGTTAAATCGATACAAGATACACAGATATATTTAACACGATTTCGTTTCTGATCGCGTACACACGCGCTCGCGTCGCGTGTTTGCTCATCGATTCCGGTCACGCGACAGCCGCGCCGATTGCCACGCGTAAAAACGGCTTTATGCGCGCGGAATGACCGACAAACCCGTGGAAGAATGCACCGTAGGAGGGGAATTAAGAATCGTTGTGAGACTCGTGTGTCACGAATATGCGTACGTCCATTCCAATTTGTCCCTTTGGTATTATACTCGGGGTCAAACATCGAACAGATGCGCTGCAGATCGAGCCACGTTCCTATGTGATGTTTGTTTAAAATTCGTTATTATTTGGCAACGAAATTTTATTTACTGGGGGCCACTTGAGTGGCTCAACGGTACCGAGTAATCGTGGACGATACAGTATCGATACTTCGAGTACCGATACTTTTCAATTCAAATATCAATTCTTTTCCATTCAAATATTTATATTTTGTATCGATACCTAATGTGACGATATATGTCAGTATGGATACTTAACCCACAAACATCGAAACATCGATACAATCGCTACAATTTGCCGTAACGTAACAGGTCGTAAAGAAAACGGACCAATCGTCGAGCCATAAAGTTTCCGCATGGGCGATTTCTCTTCCACGCTGTTACCGGAGAATCTACTTCCGTAAATACTGTAGGGTGTGAGATGCGTGTGTTTAGTTTTAGATCGAGCGAGTGTGGTGCGAATGAAGAGTGTTTATACCGTGTGACAGTTTCTACGAATGAGAGTGCGTGCTAGAGAAGATGGAATGAAAGGAACTGCGTCGAACCTCGTGATCGAAAATCGACACGAGGCGAGAATGTGTGAATGCGTGTGTGAACCTATGACCGAGTGTGACCATGTATGAAAGGGAATATAAGAGAGAAGTCAGTCAGAGCGAGTGTGTCTTAAGAGCTAGACTGTTGCAAGCGTGTCCTAACGAATTCTTTATACACATTTTAGAATAAACCTTTTATTTCTACCAAATACAACCACCACTTAATTTTATTCCCACAATACATGATTTATTTTCCTTTTTTGGATTTTATTACTTCTAATTTGATTGCAAGTATCGATACCGATAGTATCGACATTTTATTCCCGATATACATACACGTGTACCGATACTCTGGAGATATCAATACCAAATATTGATACAATTCAAGTCTATTGCTATCACTGGTACCAAAAATTCGTTAGACAATGGAGTTCAATTGCTCCGTTTCTAAGCCATCGTCTTGCCTCCCCCCAAGTAACGAAACACGTGCTTTCGATGGCCCTTCTCCACCCCCGGGCCTCTTCCTCGGATTGGCGGTTGCACGTGCACAAGGGGAATCCTTTTGTCCGCCTTCAGAAAAGTCCGATAATGCGAGACGTGGCCAGACGAGACGAGCAAAAGTAACCCCCCACCGAAGAGGACGACGAAGGGGAAGCAAACTCTGGTGGTGGTGCGTCGTGAGGATCAGGACACCGTCGGGGATTAACGCGAAGGGTGAAGAGGGAGGAAATAGAAAAAGAGAGAGAAAGAGAGGACCAGCTGGCCCCGGGAGGAGACGATTCAATCTCCTTTCTCTGCCCTTTCGTTTCGCCTCAAAACCATCCGAGACCCGTTGGACCGAAGGGGAGACGACGAGAGTGTGTCTCGAATGTCGCATGCGGGCTACGTTCTCTTCCTCGGCCCTCTTTTCGCCTCCATTTCGGATCCTCTTCCTCTTGTATCCCTAAACCCTTCCTCTCTTCCTCCTCCGAGCCTCGCTGCTCTCTCTTCTTACGACCGTTTCGTTTTCTTTCTTTTTTCCCCTTTGTCTTTCACCCCTCCGCGATCGTGTCGAGAGCAACTTGTTCCGGGGGAGCATGATTTATCCGAGCGAGAACAGTTTTATGCGATTTCGGACGGGTTGTCGGAAACTGATTCTTACCGAGACCACTGGCTTCTTACTCACATCCCGAAATTGCGAACGTACTGCACTGTTATGTTAAAATAAGAATATTCTCTTTTGTGGCGACACGAGTACGTGTCAGGAAACGCGAATGAAATTAAAAAAAAAGAGGGGAAATTGTCCCCGAAAGGGAGGAAGTCGAATATAGCTCAATGATCCATGACATCGAGAGGACGATCGACCAGAAGAATTTCCGGTAAAGTTCCCTGCTCGCCGACCAGTACGGAAGCCAACCGACGCTTTTTCCCATAACAATCTCTCGTCTCTTGTCTCGCCACTTAAGCTATTTACTCCAGGGTGTACGGTGAAACACGTGAACCAAAACGGTGGACGATGTAACCGCGATAAATGCAGGGATCAAAGAGCAACTGTACACGGGATCCACCGCGGGCCCCCGGTTGGTAAACAAGCTGTAATGGCGGACGGTTAATCCGACTACGGAAAAGACCACCGCATCCGGCGATGATCGAGCCCCTTGGACCGATACGGATACATATTTCTTCCGTCGGTGAAATTGTAATTGGGCCCGAGATGTAAAAGGAAGAAGAAAAGGAACTGTCCCGGAACCGAAGGCATCGTGTTTCGATGGCTCGCGATTTTACGGATGAGGGAACCGCCAGACGAGGAACGAATACACTCCGATTTTCGGGGAACACGCATAATTTCTCGATCTTCTTCGCAATGGTATTTCCTGTCACTGTATTCCGTTATTAACACATTATGATCGCAGTAAGATAATGTTGAAATTGAAAATGAACCCCCTTGAAGATGGAATTCTTTCTGTTTTTCTAACAAGTTTTATAACCGAATCGCTTATTTCAGAAACCCCATAACTGATGACTACATGTCAGTGTAAACGCAGCTTGAGAAAAACAGTCGGTTCGAGAGAAGGAAAGAGAATGGCAACGCGATAATTGATCCGCGACGGTCCATTAGAGCGTGTTTTTCTAGGCGTCGTTCGAGCAGCGGAGAAAGAATATTTTTCGAGGCACGATCGGGGGAGAGAAAGGCCTGTCCAAACACCGAGATTTTTCGTCCAGACGCCGGCAATAATATCTCATTTGCAAACAAGTAGGAGCAAGAGACTCGGCGAAGGGGAAGCGGATTTAGTCCTTCGTGTATACTCGAGAGGGCTGGGGGGGTTGGAAGCCAAGTGGTCCACTAGAACCAATTTAGGGATACTCGAGAGCACACCGTCTTGGGTTTTCACTCGAGGACGTGGATTCCACGAGTGAAATGTAAACAGGAACAAAGTGGTCTTTGAAATGGCCCGTAGACGAAGTTGTATAACAGTTGCACGAACAATTGCAAAGGCAGATCATGTCTAATTAAGGTGTAGATAATATTTACTGTAAAATAGATTTACTGTAATTCTAATATCTCTTACTCAACCCCATAGACTTCTACATTCTGTACTGGCAGTGGCAGATCCAGGTAGTAGTCTACTTTGCCTTGACAATTCAGAATGTTTAAAGATCTTTAAATTCCCCTATATTTTAGAGCAAGGTCTTAGCAAAGATCATCTTGCCATAAATATTACAATGGTTACAGGCATCTGGGTACAATTATTTACAATAATCAAGGCTAATTATTCGAAACGTGAGCGTAAAAGAACCGACCAAGGAAATAAACAGAAAGAAGTCTCCCCTATTCATCTAGCACCATCAAACAGCATCAACTCTATTTCCAGAAAATCAACCAGTGTCTGTGGGACACGTGGCGGCGCGAGAATCCAGCGGGAAAAACCGGCACGAAAAAATAAATTCCACGGTGTCTGTCGAGGCGCATTAGCCGGGACATGAAACGTGGACCGCCTGAAAAGCAAACAATTAGCGGAGATATGAATCTTCCTTTCCCCTGTCCCCGAGACTCTCTTCCCAAGCCCCGATATTATATGTATGTAGAAAGAAGCGTTTAATAACCGACGGCCGATAATGGGCCCCCGTGGTCTCCTCCCCCGTGTGCACTTAATCCGACAGACACATCGGCGTTCCTTCCTCTGAACATTCATCGTTCACCCTATTCCTAACGGACGTGCGTACGAACGGAAGGTTGAAATCGATGGACCCGATTCGATATCGAGAGTATTATCGACGCACCGTTCGGTCAGGTGGAAGACCGGTATCGTGGCATTCGAAAAGAAGACCAACAGAAAGAACAACAGGTTCGACGTGTGCTCTTGATAAACTTGTTCCGTTGCACAGTGGTCCAGAATGAAAATTTAGCAGCTACGAATAATGATAAAAAGAAAAGCAAACATTCCTTTTATCTCTCAGAAAACTAACTTATCATTGACCTTCCGTATCATCAATAACAGAAAATAAAATTCTATAAAAATTCCGACTTTCATGATAAATTCTCCGAGGACCATTCCAGAGGGGAACCCCCTAGTTGTGGGAATAGCGCCGTTGCTCCTGTCGCACTCATCGAGGAATCGAGAAATTAAACGATTTCCGGAGCTGCTTGATCTAGCTTCGAGACACATACACACCACTACCATTCTAATCCAAGGAATTCTAATTGAAAAAAACGATCTTTACTTTTTTGGTCATAGGAGAGCGAGACGTCCCACTAACCAGTCCGTTAATTGGGAATAGCGACGGTTAATCAGCCCGCACACTTTGATCCCGGTCGGCGACTACTACGCAACAGGTTGAAACGAACTCGTGATTTCCTTTCGTCGACATTCTCGCTGGGACGACCGCTCCATTCCCGGCGAAATTTATATTTCCGGCGTTTTGGGTACGCTTCGACGATCGAGACGATCGTACGATTTCTAATTGGATTTCTATCTACCCTCGTACAAACCGACAAAAATATCGGTATTTGGTAATATATCGGTTTCGGTATAGCTTTGATGACATAATACCGGTATCAAAATCATACCAATTTAAGTCACTGAGTCCAATACGCTATAAATGCATAAAATTCGCAGTTCAATGTCACCAACGACCCCGTTTTAATTACATCGAAACGATCGTGGTGACACGGATCACCCAAAGAGAATTCCACAAAATTGTACTCACTTCCGGCCGCTGTCGAGGAACCTGTCGAACTCGACCGACATTTTGCAGCAAAGGGCCCGCCTGTTATGCGAGGAAGAGCACTTGGTGTTGATCATGTGGCCGTCTGAAAGCAAAGAACGTGGACGATCAGAAAGGGGGGTCTATAGAGATAGGTGGAGTGGGCGTGCAATTAATTAAGAGGTTAATAATCGTCCTCCTGGGTCGTCGCTACAGAGGCTCTAATTAATTCGGCTCGATGCCTCCCGCTCCTTCAGGAGCCCCGACGATGTTTCGAGCGAGAGGCGTATGTAGACACACCACCCAGGCCCGATCATCGTGATACACCGTGTTGTACCTGTGTCCCGAAGCAGCACTCCCACGATACGCTGTTGCCCGGTTGCCCAACGCGCTTCAATTACGCCCGCGAACAATAACCGACAATTAATCGTTCGAACAGCCAATAATCATACAGGTTGCTCGATAAACCTTGCAAAGGATGACGAAGGCAGGTAATAATCCGAGGGATACCAGAGACATCCTGGATCATATTTTCGTTTAACCCCTAGATCACTGAACGATCTTAAAAATTACAGCTTGAAATTCACAGTTCTCAGAAATCGACAGTGTATACCGTAAGTGTCTACCCCGAGAAAAATAATATCTTTCCACAATACATTTTCTTTCAGTCAATGATTGGTGATAATGTTAGTCACAGGATAGTTTAGTGATCTAAGGTTAAGTCAATTCCTCTTTCTATCCAACATTGCAACTTCATTGACGAACGAATTGTTCGGTAGGATCGGTCAGAACCTCCGGACGATAATTATCGAACCGACACATCAGCAGATTAAACACTTTAATAACGAGCCACCAGAAGGCCAGGCATCGGTATATATAATTATTATTCGATCTCCGTCGAAGGCAGCTGCGGAACGTTCGGCGAAAGCTTCGACAGTGACAACTGTGGGGGAATGAAGTGTTCACCGTGCGTATAATACGAGATAATCGAACAAGTAAAGAGCGCCAAGGTTTGAACCACGTACAAAAGAACGTGGAGAGAGAGAGAGAGAGAGAGAGAGAGAGAGAGAGAGAGAGAGACGGACACGTTCCTACAAAGGTATATGGGTGGACGACAAACGAAGGGTGGATTATGCCAGGCAGGTAGAAAACGGTCGAGAAGGTGGAGGTGCAAACCGGTGCAAAGCGCGTGGTGAGGTCAAATGTCGGACGGTGCCCGAGGGCTCGCGTGCTCATCCCCTCCTACTTCGTCCTTCCGTACCATTATCCTCCCTGTTTGGCTCGAGTCCACCCACGCTCCACGGCCACGGGAAGCTAACTGATGCGTCGCTCGTGTTACGACGGGAAATACAAAATGGTCACCGGGAGGGATACTCGTCGAACGAGCCCGAAAAGTTATTGTGCTGTTATCGTCGTTAAACGTCTCCGCTCTTCGCCGTTACCGTTGGACAATAGCGAACGAAAGGATGTAGAACAGGGGTCGGCAAACTACGACCCCCACCTCTTTTTGTAGGGCCTGCGAACTAAGAATAGATATTACAATTTCAAATTTTTTAAAATTCAAAGTACGCGATATAACGGGTGCTTAGGTGTAACGCTCTTAATGGCTAAAATATTTACTATTTGGCCCTTTACAATAAAAATTTGCCGACCCCTGCTACTTCCTAAACTAACTTCAGGACCGACAAAAAATTTAGTTACCATATCGAGAGGTCTCTTCCTCAAAGAAATTCGCCTGACTTACATTCTCACTTTCTATTCTGATTTTCATATTCATCGAAACTGTAACATTCTCACAGCGTAGGTCAACGACACGGACCGGATTAGGTACAGAAAAGTGTATTCGGTTCTTCCAACGTTCATCCTTGAGATGCAAAATCCGCGCGCGGATTTCACCGTGCGCCTTTTCTCTCGTCGGCCAGTCCGCCTTCCTCCGCCCTCATCCTTCGTCATTTGCATCCGTGCCGGAGGGTGTACTGTTAGTATGCACCGCCGCGATGCCAGGAGCACGCCTTGACGATAATATTGCCGTTGAGAATCCTCCGTCCGTTGCCATTTATTGCGATGGATATTCCGTCGGCGTGCTGCCCCAGCCTCTCGCATGACTCGACGCCCGAGATAGACGGGGTACCACGAATTTAAGAGAGAAACGGACCACTTCCGTTCCTGTGTACGCCGTTGCAGAATGGTCGCAGGGAATACCAATACCCAAACCAGATTTTGCTATCGAGCAAATTCACGACGATTCTACGAAACAATATCCACCAGGTGGCTGTTTACCGAATAGCTTGACGCTCTAACAGATAGATTGCATGCAGCGAGATCGAGTCAATCCAATTACGCTCGAGGAGATCCGATTGATCGAACGACATCCAGGCTCTCCAAATAACGACACGTCCGGCCGCCGCGGCTTTCGAAATCGCACTCGGTCTCCACCATTAAAATACTCCTGTGGTAATTACTGTGGGACAGAGACGGGCAAATTCATTACATAGATAAAGTAAGAGTGATCGAATAAAAAATTAAAAATAAAGTATTTTGTCGCTTTTTAATGATCGTAAGCAGCGGTGCTTGGATCCTCTTGGATCTCTAATACTTCCGACTCTTTAATCGTTATTTTCGAAAGCAATCATTCAAAACGATCTGCTCTTTTATACGACTTGATACGAACAACTTCTACCAACTCTGCGCGGTGGTACTGTCCAATGCGAAACAGGCATGTTTTCGGCGACCGTTAAGGATCACCCGTACACACATCGAGGACGACGAAACTTTTGAAATGATTGACGAGCTTGACTTTGTTTCACGGAAACGAGGAGGAGGAGGAGGAGGACGATGCGTCGGCTCCTACACGCACGCGCTCGTTTCGCCAGCAATTATCGCATAAACGAGGGCAACCATTAAGTTCTCGGCCGCGTAATTATCCGTGCCTCGTATTACAACAGAAATAAACGCTCCTCTCGCCGCGGCTGTTTCTGCTTCTTTCTTTTTTTCGTATTTTTAATAGAGCCATTTAAACGGTGTAACACGTTTACCTGGAAGCAATACTGGAAAGACTTTGGCCTTCGAACCTGCGGTCGACATCGGTATCAAACTATCAATCGAACACAACGATCGATCTACATTCGGTTCCCCTAATCTACAATATATATACAGTGATCCCTCGATTATTCCCACCACTAGGGAAGTCCCAATCAAAACAGAGTAAACAGAACCTAGGCTTCGAGTTAAAAAAAAAACAAATTTAGAAGGGGCTGAAAACCTTTCCACCTTGCCACGAATGCTTCGAAGTGGACTCGAGTACGTCGCACTCATCGAGACATTACTGTACCAATCGAGGAATCCGTCGGTTCTTGCCCACGAACGAATACTCACTTGCTCGTGGGTATCATAACGAACCACGACATATTTCGGCTCGGGTGCTTAATTGCTTCCTTAATTAAGGAACGAGGGATACCCCCTCCTTTTCAGAGCGCGAGGTAACGATCGTGGGTCTCCGAACAGCCAGTGTTTCTCACTATTAGAAAATTTTACGCGTACACTTCTGTGATCCGCGATCTCGCGTGTATTACAAGAACCGTCTCCTACGGCCTCTGTAGCAACCGTTTAATTAACACTGGATTTACGGGACGCGTCATTTTTACGTATTTCGAATGCCCTCTAACTTCGAAATTCTCTATATGGTATACTTATCTCTACGGATATGCGTCAATTTCACGCGATCGTAAATTGAATATTAAATAAAATAAGGTGTTTTTTAAAGAAAATGTGCGATTTCGTTGTTACGTGTCCGTAGAAATAGGTGTACAAGAAATGTCCGTAAACCTACTGTTAAGTAAATAAACCCCAGTATGTGTTAAACAAGTATTTGTACTCACTCGTTTGATTCTGGAAGTACGGATCGTCCCGATCGGTGAAGAACCACGTCTGCAAGCAAAAAGAAAAAGGCAAAAGTGAAAACTCTGGTCACAGCTTCGTTGGATATCCGTTTGTTCGGCTTTGTATCGATGCAACGTAAAGAGAGAGAGTCTAATAATCGAATGGTCGTCGGTCACGTACACAGCCGCCATTGTTCACCGCAGACGATTCCAATGGCAAACACACGCCGCGTACCGATCATAAATTTCGATTTCTTCGCCGACGCTCGCGGATCGTTCCCCCGTCCACGGGGGACCTATAAATCCTCGCCGAGAGACAGTCCTTTTTTGGCTCGTATCCGCGCGGTTTCACCTTCGTTTCACGCTGGGGAAAATGAAGTTATCATTGTACGGGTTTTCAATTCACTCCGACTCGGCAGTTTCTATCGATTCGATCTCAATTGATCATCAACGAGTGTTCGCAGGCTCCTCAACACTAAATAAATTTCAAAAACTAATATCAATATGTGGTTACAAACAAATATTAGCTTCAGAATTCCAAGTTCTATCTTTGTTCTAAATCTCATTGAAATGTCAGTGTTACTCCTAGGATTCTCTCTTTGCCAGTTCCAAGGAGCCTTCGAACAATAATGGAGAATTTACTGTAATCTTCGATATTCGGTTCGAACGACTGTCCATGATCCAGGGGGAATTTATTGTTTCGAGTGAATTCGATCGAAAGGCAGCTTGACACCGAGCTTCTCGTCGGTTCCCCACTCGCCACTTTCATCCGGACCGAGCCCTACACCACGTCATTACGATCGGAGCAGTGCACGTGTTAAAGCAGCCGCCTATTTTTAGTTCCCGAGTTCCCTTCAGGAAGTGATGAACAGCCGCAAAGAACGGCGGAAAGAGGGGAAACTGTGGCGGCCAGAGAGCAGACGTCACAGAAGCATTGTCTCGAGGATTTTCACGTGCAACGCCAGGTCATTACTCTTGCGTCGAAGCCTAGGGACATGGGGATGATCCTAGCCATTTCTAAAAGAAAACAAATTGTACTGGAAACTGATCACTGGTCAGGGGACCAAGATGAAGCCTGATATTTTATACTCTGATCATAAAGAACTCTGTACTTCTTACGAATACTGTTGGAAACCTACAAGTCTAAGAGAAATACACAACTCGTAGTTTTTAAAAAATTTTCAAACAAAATTTCGTTAATCAATCTACGTGCGTCTCGCTGGTCCAAAGAATACAAACTCACCATGATATAAAGAAAAATCAACCTATAAATCTAAATTTTTCTTAATGATTGTATCTCCAAATATTAAGAACAAGTAAAAAAAATTAAGTGTTGATAATAAGATCAAATTTGGTTAAATATTGTACTAAATAGCTAGTCGGTAGATGAAATAATAAGCTTGATTATTTCACTACGTTCCTGGTACTATATAATAAACTTCTTAAGCTTTAAACTCAGTTTTCTATGTTTAGAAACTGGTGGAGACAGAACAATTAAGAACTAGAGCGACGTTTAGTCTTTGGACACAGTATCTTGATCATGTTCACCAGTTAGGGGTCTTTAGCGAGTCCAGTAAGTTGGTCGTCCAACAATCCTAATCCACTGAAACGAATCTTAGATATATTAATCTGATCAATATTCACGAGTGTATTTCTTAATTGAATAATATTATATTAATAAGGCGGATACTCTTTTTGCACCTGGACGGCCAACAACCCAGGAACGGTCCTGATTGCTACCGATATAACCATCATAGAAACCAAACGTCTGTTCACCGTGGCCTCCTCGATCCCCAACCGTTCGCTAAGCTGTGGTGCAGTGGTCTACGATTCGTACGGTCGATGCAATTGTAAAGTCCCCGGTGCAGCAGTAACAGCAGGCAACCGTTTGATCTAATTTCAGCGATTGTCGCGGCCTACGTGGCGGATGTCCGGCGTGTTCGTAATTAAAAGAGGTCTGACGGAGAAAAACGAATCAACGAAGAAGTGGAAGATGAAAAAAGGAGGTGGAACGAGACACAGAGGGACGAGGGACGACGACGACGCCCCGTCAGCGTTCGCAGAAGGAACACGAATATCCGGCAAACAAGAGACGACCCGGAGGGCGGGTGGAGGGATCGCGATGACGTCAGTGGCACCGGCGTCCCGTTACATCGGACGTAATTACGTTAATCCACGCACGTACACGACGACAACTCGCGACTAAAATAGGCGTCGTCGTTGTAAGCCGATCTTCAGGGTCTGTCCCATGCTTAGAACCGTTCGTGCACTTCGAGGACCTGAACACGATCGGTCCACCAATGGTGGTTCCGTGGGTGGCAGAAGCGAGGCGAATTAAGCCTGCTGGCCACGTTATACGCTGAATTAGGGGAAACACTGAACTGTCTGAAACGTTCGTAGGAAACACTGAAAGGTTCGTTACAACCACGTCATGCATGAAGACACTGACACCACGGAACATTGTTTTGTACAACAAAGTAACGATCGTCAAAAAGAAGAAAAAGGCCTCGATATATAAAACTTCTGTTCTCACCAAGCCCTTCCAAGTATCCTGTAGTCGCTTTGCGAACCCTTTTAATGATCAAACCCGGGAATCCAATCAGTTTCAGGGCCGGTTCGTCGAGCAACAACGTGGAAAAAAAAACCAAGCAGCAGGAACTCTTCGAGTACCCTGCATTTTCGTCGTGTAAAAATTACTCGGGGCTCGCGCGGATGGTAGAAGCGCTTTCGGATAAATAAACGTGCGTAATTGAGCAATTATCCGCGAGACCGGCTCGAAGGTAAAACGACCTTTGTAAATTGATGGGTTCTCGGGGGGGATACGGGGAGTTGTAGTCACTGAAACTAATGACAAATTGTTCGATCGATCGCCGCCCAAGAGAGGGTTCCTTTTTTCTTGCGGCGAATCGGTCGGATCCTCTCTCAGTGCTGGTCGCCGCTACCGGACGCAAGGCAATCGTCGAGAATGACTTGGTCCGTTCGAGTCGAACACTGCAAAGTGTAACGATCAATTTGTTGGAAATCGAGAGCTTCCACAGATTCGTGGGACGTCCAAAGAAGACTTTTACCTAGACTCGAAACGAAACCGCGATTTACATTTCGAAGGAGAGGCTACACACACACACACACACACACACACACACACACACACACACACACACACACACACACACACACACACACACACACCTTAAACAATTCGATCGCTTCGGGCAAAACGGCCCAGCGTCTGTCTACCTAACTCGATTCTCTTTCGGCCGCGCCGGTAAATCATCCGCCGGCAAATTGGATCCGTGAATCGGTAATGCCGTGAACCGCAGAGGATACGTACATTGTACCAAACATAACTTCTCTGACGCGAGACAATGTGCAAAAGTCTATTTAATAAAATTTACGACTAGACAGAGGGAGGATAGAACAGACAGACCCGACTGAGAAAACTAAAAGCGGCAAAGGGTGAAGATGAGACCACAGGAGGGATCCCCCTGTCCCAAATCGGGCTGGCACGTTAATCACCGTCTGTTCTGCAAATTACGCGTGATTAAAGCGTCGATTGAACAGCCCAGGTAAGAGGGTTTCGGGCCCCACGAAAATTTGTGGATTCATCCCGAGGATCCTTGTGTTGCGGGTGGATTAAGTCGATCGGGACATGGAGGTCGTAGGGTCGAAGGTAAACCGTGGGATTCTCCCATGGAGGGAAAATCACCGACGAATGAAGTGTGTATCTTCGAGAAGGATCGAAAGAGTAACGAGAACATTGACGGATCTGATCTGCCAAACGAAGAATACAGTGAGAGTTTCGCTCGTTTTCACGAGTGAATAACAATCTTCAAAAACAAATTCCTCGAATTCGTTAAACACGCCCTCCGACGTGGGGACAGGCTCAAAGAGACCGACAGCAGCGTTACGGACAAATATTGCGCCGGATGGAGAAGATAAGTGCCCCGAAATGTTCTTTTCACGGCCAAGTACTTACTACTTCTTGCGAACGCGCGATTCTCGAGGATCTCCGGGCGAGAGGAGATACACGACTTTTCTGGGCTACCGTTCCAGGAAGTGTTGCCTCAGGGGAGAAGAGAACAGAGGAGAGAGGATCTACAATGCATGCAATTAGTCGCGGCGAGATAATATCGCGAAAGTTGTGCCTCTTCCTAGCCCCGTGTCCGTGTAGTAGAGTCCTCGCGATGTTGCCAACAGTTTTTCGAGCAACGGCGAAGCAGCAGATAAGCATACCTATACAAATACAAAAGGATACCGATGTAACGAGAAAGTTTAAACCGTTCTAAAAAAGCTGGTGGGTCTAACGAATTCGAGAACCTAAAGCAAAGGTTCCCAAAATATGCCAGTCAACATGAAAGTTTGCGAAATGCCGAAAGCTGATTGGCCGAAGAAGAGGCTAACCTAAATAGCTATACAAGCATCGATACATTTTCCAATTTTATGCACTTACAATCGTGTAATGTTCGAAATGCCGTAAAACAGAACATTGACGAAAATTCTCATCATTTACATACCTGATCTTTGGCGAATTGGAACCAGGTGCTGATAATGGCCGGCAGCCGGGAATGATGATAGTGTTTGGTAGTTTTCACGCTGATAAACACATCGTCGAGGTTCGTCGACGGTGGTGCCATTGTTGCTGTCGCGATCGCGGGCGTAACCGACGATTCTTCGCTGATCAATTTCCTTGATGCCGGTACCTCCACTAACACGCTCCGACTGTTCACTTCGACCGTCATTTCGTCCACCCACTGAAAAAATGAAACGTAATACGTCGCTCAGCCTCCTTCGACCATGTGTATGTATAGCGAAAATATGGGTAGTGGCACCAGCAGCCTCGACACGCTCTTTGTAAACATGGCGCGCAGGGTAATACGATCGGTGCTACTCGATGACGAGAGAGAGACCGACCACCGTTCTCGGAAAAGAAACGAGCACGTGCACGCCACGGCGAATGTTTACCCCGAGCCCGTTGCTTCGAGAATGAAAACAAACCTAACCGGGTGGACTTGGCGCGCTCTCGATCTGTCGTTCGATTAACATAACTAGATATCGACGAGTAACGCTACTCGAGAAATTAATTCGCGTGCTTTTTTCGAACCGCACGATCCCGCCGTGTCGCCACGGTCGATTAAGTTGACGCAAGGGGTTTGATATTGTTCCAATCCAAATGCATGCTATTGCACTGTTCGTTTGTGCAATATTTCGTTTTGTCTAACTGAAATCTCACTTGACCATTCGAATAATGTTACAAGGCAAAGGGAGTACGGGTCATCAAGGGGGATACTGCGTCATCAAGTACGATCATACGCAGTTACCGTATACACGGATAAGATTTGACTGATTAATGGAAGGATTAATGAAACAATTCGGGGTGAGGTATTAGGAAAAGTTGAGATTTACCTGACGTGGGACAACGGCCTGATAAAGAAGAATTGTGGCATAAGCAGTGGCGAGGACAAGTGCCAACGCCTGAAGACCTCGTCTAGTCGGCAGACCTCGGGGCATTTTGGCGCCACCGGTGCCACCAGGGAATCCTGAGGCAACCACCGACAAGCGAGCCTGCGGCCCACCGCCGCCGAATTTCACCGATCGTCCTTCCTCCTCGTGGTTCTCGCGTTTTTCTCGACCGAGGGCGGCTAAAGACCACCACCCCGCATCCTTCTCCTCCTTTTGCCGCGCGAAAAATAATCCAGTCATAACACACACTCGCCGGATCACTTGTCCCGTTCGTTTCCGTTACACCCTCGACAACGCATCGATTATCGAAACAAACGATTAAAAAAAAATCGTCCACTCTCGATATAGTCCTTCAAGTTGACAACCGTCCTTGCACGAAGCGATCGCGATTGTGCATGACACCGTGTCTCACCGTGAATTGCCCTCGATTCTCGATAATATTATACGATCACCGTCGAGGATTGTCCTTCGCGTGTCCGTCGTTGTCACTTTGTAGATAATCGATCGCAATGCACGAAATTTCGAAAGCTAATATACCGTGACGAACTGTCAAAGACACTGGCTGTGTCATCGTTCCGTTACCCGCCAATTCATCGAACGTCGCTGTCGAGATCGATCGAGATTCGCGAATTTAGAGTTCACCGGATTGTAACTAATTTCAGTTTGGTCCAACTTTCCCGCGATAATTTCACTTCTTTCGAACGCACAGAACTTAACGATTCGAAGGAAATAAACGCCAGAATACCGAGCAGTCGATAGAAATCCGATGTTTAATTTGACAGTCGAGTGATTGTCACACGAGACCGCGTTCGATACACACGGAAATAGCACCCGGCGTACACACGCACGAGAACTCACTGTTACCCGGCGCACGTCGAGCCACCGACTGAACACATGGCCAGTCGTCGTGACTACGCTGTAAACATCGCCATAGCGGCCACTTCGGCTTTCGGTGGTAGGGGAGAACAGGCCGTGAGTGGCACGATACCGGGAACGAATAAGAAGGGACGGCGCTTTTTAGATAGAACACCGCCCCTCCCTTATATCGGGGAAAATAAATTTATATTCAATGATACTTTTCAAAAAGTTGGCAAGATTATCTGTAATTCGATCAAATGAGATCATGATATTTATTTAGTATATACACATACATGTAGAATTTATAATATGATTTTATATTATTATCAAGAATATCGGATTTTATTTTTTATAAATAGGATCAACCTGAAAGAAACGAGCCTTCGAATTAAAAGTGGACTTACATGTATATGATCGCAGGTGAGGGTATCTGTATTGAGGTATTTCTTATATTTTTGTATTACAATATTTAATTATTAAGATCGTTAATATTTACATTTGTACATGAATGAATGCACTTCACTGTATAGGAAAAGAAATTAGAACGGACAATCGTAAGTACTTATGATGCGCATACATCTCAGCTATAATTATGTATATCTCAAAATTCAATAGAATCGTCGAACTTGATTTTAAACACTGTTATGTCTTTTGTTTTTTCAATAATCTTTTCGCACGCGATGGAACTCGTAATAAATCTTCTATGTTCTCTTGATATTAGACCAATGTTTCACAATAGTGGTAGAAAATATTTCTACCTCGATGATTCGTTAAACTTCTGAAATAAATTGAATCGACATTATCGTCGCGATAGCTGCCAGTTTGCACTTTTCAAAATCCAATTGTAGGTGCGTTCATCGCACGTGATTCACGATGCCCTTCGTCGTAGAAGAACTATGCTATTGTACAGTTTAATTGCAGGACCAAGACGTAATCCCAATAGCGACACTAAATCCTCTTGCGTTAACATTAAGAAGGCTTCGCCATCGATGTTCTGCAGAACAATCATCAATTATTGAACGTAACTTAAATTCACTTAATAATTTCATACGAACTATTCGATACATACATGTTTCCTGAAAATGTTTCCGATTTCTTTACAATTGGGCATACTCTGAATAAATTTAATCACTTCCTCGTTCGACCATCGTCGAGGATTCGTGTTTTGCCTCGCTACTACTCTATTCAGAGCATTACTGTGTTTCGCCCATATATGCGGCGCATCCGGTAGCGGATTATAACCAGGACTATATACAGATTGATACAGCTCCATGCGTAATTGTTTATCTGGTATATTTGCAGCGTATGGTACAGTGGTTAACGCTGAATCACTGTAGTTTGAAAGAGAATACATGGGTTCCTCGGAAATCTGTCGTCTGTGGCGATAAAATAAGTATTAAAATTAATGTAAATAAATGGCTAACTTAATACCAACAACTAGATACCTTTTCTTCCTCTTTCTTAAAAGTTCATCGTCGTCAGTTTGACCATCGCTGTGGTTATGTTTGGACTTACTCGATCTGTAAATTATGCACCATTATTTATCCACATGATCTTAATATATACATAAAGATAAAATTATTCGAATAACTGACTTTTCCGAATTTTCAGACTTGTCGTTTTTATCGGAGAACTCCCCATCCTCCTGTTTAATATCTTTCTCAGTCTTCAACAACCGTTCTTCCGTAAACAACAACTTCTCGGGTTTCTCCGACCTCTCCATTTTAATTTTATCAGTCTTTTCTGGTTTTGGCTTGTCCACCATATCGTCATCGAAATCACAAGTCTCATGTTTTAAGTTCAGTCTGTCGGACAGTTGCCTGACTTTGTGAAGATTCTGAGGGGAATAAGGGCAACCGGATGCAGAATTGTGCGTTGAGAACTTAGGTCCTTTTACATGTCCTATTCCTCGACAACCGTACGTTCCACATTCTGGCCTGTCATTTAAGTTGTCTGGAGCTGAAATCGAACATACAATTATAACTCCATAAATCCTAAATAAAATACTTAAATACTATTTCATCTGTGTAATAAGTCTTACTCAATGGTGGCTCCAAAGGATGCCCTGTTTTCAAACACCAGCCCATAGGGTGTATGTCCGGAGAGTCATCGTCGACCGAATAAGCGTGATTCTCTGGCCATCCATCAAATCGTATTTTCAGCCTGAAATATAAATTTTTCTTTTCAAGTAACCTTCAACTAAGCCGATTAACATCTATGGACGTATTCCTAATTTACGAACATGTGGTCTTTTACGTCTTCAACCGTTGCCACCCTAATCAACTGAGGTACCCGTTTGTCGACTGCCTCTAACTTCATCCCACGTTTAAACCCGCAGGGCGGTCGTTGTTTAAAAGCTCTCGCCGGTGCAACCATGGATCGCGTTTCTCGCAGATACGCATCCCATGTAAAAGACTTAGGGTCTTTATAATCTGAAATGAAAAATATGTACAGAGTTTTTGTTACGGAAACAGAATTACCAAATTCGTACAGATACAAATGAACATATTTTTATTTACTGTTAGGTGGTGTGAGGCTGTGACCATTATGGTGACACCATCCCACTGGATGAATGTATGGAGAACTTGCATCTGCCCAATAATCGTAAACCTCGTCCCAAGAATCAAAATGAACTAACAGGCGCGAATCCATTAGGCCTGCGATACTAGCTACACAAACTAACGAAGAATGCTTCCTATCTACTGCTTCCAATTTCATTCCTACACGGAAACCAGTTGGAAAGACCGACTACAATAATAAAATAAATTCATCAGTTTTGTAATCACTTTCCAGAGGAATTAAATGAAAGCTTTATTACGTACGCTCTTATTTGAAAATATATTTTTCGGTGCTGCAGTAGCTTTGCAAATTTTTAGATACGCATTCCAATTGAAATTGCTGGCGACGTAACCTTTCGGTGGATCTAATCGATGTCCGTTCTTCTCCGACCATCCAACGGGGAATATATCCATACTGTCTGCATTTACCCAGAAATCGTAATTTTCTGCGTAACCATCGAAATGTAAACGTATTCGGTAACCTATTACAAAAGGATAAATTCAAGATCTGACTTTGGACAAACAGAATTTTATTAGATGAAAAATATTAAACTTGCCCGCTACTTCAACGACTGTAAGAACACAGTATCGTGACGGATGTTCCGGATCTATTCCTTCTAATTTCATGCCAACTTTGAAATGATTTTTACTATATGGGAAAGGATCCTTGAACAGCTTAACAGGTGCAGCTTTTGCTTTGCAGTGTTCCAGGTATTTAGCCCATGAGAATCCAAGTTTTCCTGTCTGCCAAGGATACTACATACAGAGACACACTTATAAGCAGTACGTTTCAAAAGATTTGAACACGCAGCTAGGACTCGCCTACCTTTGACTCCGTTGAATCTCCCTGACTTTCGTCGTCCATTCCTGTGATAGTGTCTTTTGTATCCTCATCTGTTTCAGACTTCGAAACTTTCTCCTGCGTTTTCTCATCAGATTTATCCTCTATTTCTTTAGACTGTTGTTGTTCTTGCAACAATCTTTTACGTTTCCGTTTTGCACGTAAGTCTCTATACAAAAAGAATGTTTAAATTACAGATTTGTATGTGTATCGATTTATCGAAAATATCTTATCAAGTCATACTTCAAATCTTTGTCTTTTCGCATTGACGGTTGCTTCTTGGATTCTATTATTTCTGTACATGTTGGGCTACACGATATTGGACTCTCAAATTCAGCAGCCAAACCGTAACACCCGCAACCTTCACAGTGATACATTGTATCTGCAGAAACTGTTCTAGATTTCCTATCATCGGCTATAAAAGAGAATATTTAATAAATTCTAAATGAAATTATTTATAAACGAAGAAAACATTGTTTCCGATATATATTAATACTTACATTTCTTTTCAGAGTTCACACTATTAGCGGTTAAGGGGCTGGACTTCGAGGAATTCTGTGTTAAGCAAACATTTTCCTTATCACCAATACCATCTTTGCCTTGTTTGTTGTTCTCATCCTCATCGACTACTTCCATAATACCAAATTCATTCATACAGAACTATAAAGTATACATACCATCATAAAATGCTACACCGTTTATGCACTAACTTTTTTTAAATTATACAACATACCTTCAGTGTGCTTCCAGGGAGAGTACCAACACCATCTTTCCAGTCTAGTACTTTTGCAGCATCAAAATTCGAATCATTTGCATGAGTGGTGTTCGAGTGATCTTTTAAATCATCGTGATTGCTAATTTTAGCATCATGTTTATTATCTGATACTGACTCGACACAACTCGTGCGCGTTTTAATAATTTCTATTTTTATGTCATCATCCATACTAGCGTTAAGTTTAACACTTTTGTCTTCGCTTGGAACCACTTTAATCAATGTGATATCGTCATCGTTTTGCACTTTCTTGTCTTTGTCTTGCTCCGATTCTGGGCTGCTCAGTGTATAAGTGACATCAACTATACTGTCCTGTGAAGATTTTGAGAGATTCTGTTTCTTAAGTCGCTTCTCGTTCGATCCCCTTAATATGTTGCTTATTGTTTTCTTTCTTTTCTCAGGCATGCCAGTATCGTCTTTTTTTGGAATAGGGGTAATAACAGCAGAGTCGGGATTCTCTGTGATTTTTATGCTGTCCGTAGAATTACTGTTTCCTTTATTTGCACTTAATAAACTCATTTTCGCGATCGGGTGCAAGGGTGGCGGATGTGTGGAGGAATTTGTTGTTTTTGACTCTCGTAAAACTGTAATATAAAAAAAAGTTTTAAAAATAATAATTGCAAACTGTAATGTAAAAAGGGAAACGTTCTTCGTGGTTACATACCAGTAATAGTGCCTTTACTTTCTGTGGTAAGTTGGCCATTATTAATTTTTAAATTAAACATGCTGGATTTGGTAGGTCCACTTTGTTGAGGAATACTGACTGGTAGTAACAAATTCGCCATATGCTTGGCAGTCTGACTCTGAGATCCTGTAGTAGTACTAGTTGATGTTTGAGCTAATTGTGATAAAACTGGTGCAATCACCAATTTTTGCTTAGCTATTTGAGTTGTTGTTAAAGCTCCTACCAATAAACATCAATTGAATTATTTTTTTTTAAGAAAGAAATGTAAATATTTCCACGATATTATTATTAAATGAATTAATCACCTGGGATAACAACAGAATCACGTGATTTGTTTGGTTTAATCAGAGTTCCAAGATACGCAAATGTATGCTTGCCTGTTTGTGCATTATTTTGATTTCCCTGAGAGGAACTTAAGGGCACGATTTGTGCAGTTGATACATTGGACTTTCTAAGCAATATGTGTTTCTGACCTTGTGATGTTGCTGTAGTACTGACTGTATTAATTGGTCGATGGATCACAATATGTTGTTTATTCTGAGAAGTAGCAACCTGACTTGGTCCTTGTATAAATACTTTGTTTTGTCCACTAACAATCTGAAATAGAAATACACCAAATATTTGAATATTCCCAAGACCCGTAATGTGTTTACAGAGAACTGATTTAACGATCTTGACACTTCAAGGAAAATGATCTTTATGACAAGAAATTGTGTAATTTAATGTAACTCTTTATTTATTTGATTTATCCCTAACAAAAAACACACTTTTCATATTTCTGCAGCAATGCAATGAAAAACACTGACTGTTTCTGAATATTATTGTTAATCTAATCTCTGCCCTTCTACTTGCAATCCACTACAGCAAGTATGTTGTACAAATCTATATTTAATGTAAAGAGATGTACCACTCACTGTTGCCACCTACACATGGAATCTAATAAGTCTTCACATATGTAGATCATAAGTTAATTCATGTATGACATAGTTAAAGTTCTCTATGTTAAACAACAGTTGCTCAAAATACTCGAATTATTCTGCATTATTTTATATAATTATAGGTTACTGTGACCTACATAACTAACCATGTAGTTTATTCTTTAACATAGCACAGTGTTAGATCTACTATATGCTATATCTATAAGTATCAAATTATGAACAGTAATAATTAACATAATTTTATAATACTTTCACTCATTTTCATTCTGCTAATACAAGCAAAAATGTATTGCTGGCCTCAAAATATTTAAATGCTTATTTAAATATATTACCTGATTGTTGACTGGATTAATAATGGCAGCAAGCTGAGTTGCATTTGACGAAACCAAAGTCTGATTTGTTGTTGTTGGTGGTGCTGAACGTAATTTACTCTGTTGAATATATAATAAAGGCATAACGGGTGCTGTTGGGTCATCTGACTGCTGAATCTCTGTGCTACTATTCTCATCAACATCATCTACTACTATTTCTTCCTCCATTCTGTCAGGAAAACACAACACAAATACATTGTTGATAGCTTTAAACAACTTTTGTACCGTATACTACTGCAAAGTACTTTAATTCTCATTAAAAAAAAATCTTACGTACAACAATAAATTTTTAGAGGCACTTTATTTACTTCAATATACATTGCAGCCAAACATAAACACAATTATACATATTCACAATATTTAATTAGCAAAAGTATAAAAAAGTATTGATAAGTTACACAATGACTCAAAGTATATCCATATTTAAGGAAACCAAACCTGAAGAATTATAGACGAAAACGATTATAAAATTAGGATTATTAAAGAAATAAATAAATGTATAAATAAGAAGATGTTGATAAAACAAATTGAAAGGACAAACACAAAGAGAAAGTACGTAGTAATTTTTACAAACCTAACGCTGTATAATGTCTCCTATCACCGAAATTGTTGCTAGTTACATAATTCGCAAGGAATTGTAACAATAAACAACGGCGAGACGAATAAGCTTAAGACAATTTCGTAGTGTTTAATAACTATCGCAGCCGTGTCCACGGATAGCCATAACTGGGCGTTCAGAGCAATCGCTAACGTGATTTGAAACACGCGCCGAATTATTATTGCTGAGCAGAGTTACGTTATTAATTTTCACAGTTTTAAACAAGCCGTCAAACAGTGAAGATATTACTTCTCGCATTCTACGCGAAACCGTCGCCCTAAGAACACGAGTCTTTTTAACAGTTACAACAGAGATATCCACGTTCAAATACTTTTACAAATTCGTTCCCGTCGCGCATCACGAATCACTCGAAGAACACAACGCGCACGCACAGTTTTCACTGGAATAAGAGACCAACCGTAAGACCGATCTGAAAATTGATCCGCTCTACGGGAATCGAGAACAAGAATCGAATAATTGTGACTGTGTAAATGAGGACGAAGACAACTTAGAATTCCACGGCTTTTCGAACGCTTGTATTCACATATCTTTTGAGCGTTCGAACCTTCATTCTCCGTACGCTACAGCTACATCCTCATAGGCTCTGAGTGTAGTGGCGACGGCGCAACAGGCCACTTGCCATTGGTTCGTCGCTGCTACAGCGAAGAAAGAGTCCGCGATCTCGACCAATCGTAACCTTCTCGTACACATTACTAACCACATTCGATGTACAGATTTTTCCTCGACTACCGAATAATTTTGAAATCGTTCAATGATCCTGGTTATTCGATCGATGACCATCGAATCCGAACAAAAGTTTGTTGGATACGAATTCGATTGGACAAACACGGAGTATACTTAACGTCCGTGTCTCGACCATTCTCCCGCGCAAATATTTTTTTTTTTCGTGGGGGAAAAAAGGACAACCAATTTGTGTCCTCCAGATCGATGGAAGCTGGACTAATATTTTTTTAAAATGACAGACCACATTTATTCGTCAACATTTGTTACCTTATTTGTTTGACTTTCAAATTTGTGCTGTTACACGCGTTTTCAGTGCAATGCAACCATGTAATGCATGATGTTTCACGATTGAAGTTTATTTCAAGTACGACTGCACATTAAATTTTATTACTTCATTTTTATAGAGACCTTTCCCCCCGGTTTGAGCCAATGGCAGCCGATACTTGTGTGACGTCGTATTGTTGCGTGGTTGGATTGGCTAAACGAGCAATACGTGTGATCAGGAAAAGGATTCTGCCTTTGAAACAGGAATTTCGATGAGTCTTGCAGAATTTCGCAAATTCAACGATCATTGTTTTCGATTGTACTATATGTGAAAGTATCTTTCGTATCGATTTGAGAAAAATACTGTTTGAGGGACTTAATTCGAAAGTCGAACAAATATTCAAGTTTCAATTTCCATATACTTCTGCGTTAACCTCCAAACTATAATAATGGTACTTGTAATGCTCGCTAGATTATCGATTCGTCTTAAATGATATTCAGGTCACAAATTGTTATGAAAAGCTTTTAGTATTCAAGAGGTATAAAAACAAACGACAAACAGATGCTGTTTGTTGTTATAATTTGCTTGTATGTATTTTATGAATTGAGAATAAGTTAATAGTAACGATATCAATACGATACAATCGCCGATTATCAATAGTTCTTAAATTCAAGAATACAATAAAGATTATATGTTACTATTATAAACAAAATTGTTTTATTAATACTCTTTTCACGATGTAAACATTACGAGTACTTCCGTTGATTGACGAAAAAATTTTGTAATTTCTACCTTCATACATACAATATTTATTGTACAAGTTATCGAGGTTACTAAAAAAGATTTCGAGTATAATTATAGTACGAAGGACGGTTTGTTATTCTAAGTTTAACGTTATAAATTCATCGTGTACGAATACATAAACGTAATCGTTATCAAAGCACCAAACTTATCAATGTTTCGAGTATTTCAATTGTGTATTAGTAGTAAATTAAAAAAAGAGAAAGAATGTACAGAAAGATTGTCTTGAGAATCGAAAGAATATAAAAAACTCATGCATGTTGTGCTCGTTCAGAGAATACTGTGTAACTTTTTTTTCTAACTAAGCAGCGCGAGAAGTTATAGGCAGCTTTATAGGTATACTTACTAGGATAAGTGAATGTTGGCTTAGCGAATTATGAGCGGTAATTTTAAGGATATACTCTAACGGGCAACAACCGTGGTAAAAGATTACCTGACCGATGAGGATCTGAATATTTAATGATGCCACTGTTACATTTTACACGCGAACTGCACATTGTATACATAAGAAATTATATGATAATAAACTCACGTTTTAAAGTTGTCAGTCGCCATCATATGCGAGGAAACGGTATCATTCAAACTGCGCATGCGCATCGACCCATGTTGCTTCTGCTGTAAAGACTCATTCACATTCGTACATACGGAATGCAGTCAGATAAAAATATTTTAATCATTTCGAAAATATGTATTTATTTATATATAATTAAAATTTCAAATTATCTCAGTATTATCTCTGACTTGTAAACCTAAAAAGAAGTATATACTGCAATATACAAACTGTACGAAGAAAATACAATACGTATATCATTTATATGTTTATATAATTAAATATGTAAAGTTCCGAATGGATATTGTTACCCATATATGAACTTCCTGTGAAACAAAATGTTATTTTTTCCTCGTCTTTTCAGTTTAACAAAATGAACTATATACTTTTTAACTTTCTATGAAATGCGTAAGGGTCATTTACATGTTCGATTGAACTGAATAAGAATTAAGCGTTACATCGTTTTGCTATCGATCGAAATAAAAAATAGAGTTGGTGTATAAGATATTAAATAGAGCGATGATACAGCAAAAAACACATTTTTTATTTGATTCTCGTAGTGACAGCATTGTCGTGTTGTCAATCATGGAAATTATAAATTCGTGGCAGCATACGACGTTCGTTAGTTTCGTCGTATATTAATTAAATTCTCGTGATGTTCTATAATCTATACCGTAAACTCCGATGCACCACAAAACTATGTGAATTGGCGCAGGGATTATAAAGGCAGAAAAAATTGGGCTTTCAGAGTCATCAGAATACTTGTACATACATTTACGCATGTATACATATTTACATTTTCATTGGAGGCATATGTCAAGGAACATGGATAATATATACGCTTGTGCTTCTTAAAATGTGTACAAGTTGTATGCCCCACTCTGGCAACCCCACACTCAGCAACTGAAATGGGAGCTTTTTTTTGGGCCGTGATATTTAATGGAATAGTAAGCATTTTATAAATAACAAAAGAATCGCTTAAATTGAGAATAAAAATTTCCTTAAAATTTTGTCAGATTATTCGCGTAATCTCCTTGAATTAATATCGCACATCAATAATCGTGATTGTGCTCGTTTTATTAAAGATTCAATTTTACAATATGTAAATAAGTTTAATATGGTCTGTGGCGCCATCCACGGCAAAACGTGCAAGCTATTAATCATTTAGTACAATAATCATGATGATAGATGACGTCGCTATGCAAATTAGGCGCCAATTTTCAAAAGTAAGCATAGTCATGGACGAACTACATCTCGACTGTGCTAGCTTAAAAACGTAACAAATAAATTATTGTAGGCTAACACCAGTACAGGAGACTTCAATAGATAATTGAGTATCAACGAAGGATATGCTTAGTTTGCCTTTTTAATTATTTCATTTTTTAACCAAAACACTTGGGACCACAGTAACGCCACCTAACGGCATGAGCATAGTACTAACTGGCTAGTAGCTTGAGAATTACGTAGATGTCGCTACAAGTGTCTACGAACCACATTTCAATATTAAAATATTATAATCAATAAATCGTTAACGAAGAAAATCAATTAAAGAGAATAATACGCCGACAATCGAAATGAATTAAATACATGTGTATTTAGAAAAAAAGAGTATTTGAGCATACGTGAAAATAAGAATCTCAAAGTTATGAAAGAACTTCGATAAAATAATAATTTAAGAAAAAAAATAATTTCACAGCTTTGAATCGATGCATGATCTTTATTACAAGTAATTAAACTGTTCCAATGAAATACATCTACCGTCCGAAAATTTTTGCAACCTCAATTGCAAGTTTTGAAGCCTGTTCAGTGATGATTCACCGGTCATCTACAACCCCAACGAATATGCACCTCATACTTTATAAAACGGCGGAAGAGAAGCATATTTCTTGTACTAAGAATTTGATTAGATTCTGGTTCAAGTAAACTTTAAGAACATTACATTCGAATTCTCATTTTTGACTATATTATAGACTAATAGCACATGAATATGCGTATCTGTGATTACAAAACTGACCTTACAAGATAGCTACCTTCAATACGCACAAACATTACTGATAAAAATTTCTCTTATCTCTGCCGACGAACCCCGCGGAGCTACCACCACGTTCCACCCCCTGGAAAAGGCGTCTGTGTGCAAGGGGTGGACTGAGGGTGCGCGCCGAGAGATCAGTCGTGCGGAAGAGGCTAACGCCCAGCTGCCCGACAGATCGCAGGTCCGTTCGTTCGTGACAACCCTCGAGAACCATCCTACCGAATCTGACTTTTAATCGTCCTATGGCAAATAAGCTCGATCAGAATGTATTTATTCTCGGTGTATCGGTCCCCGTTTCGTTAACCCTTGTTACCCATAGCCCGAACAAGGTGCACATCATCCCTCTCCCATCGATATACCCGATAACATGATTCACACCCCTCCAGAACCACGGATCCTCGATATATGCTTGATTCATCGCGATTATCCCTCCTCCCTTGTGTTGTATCAGTGCGGGAATGAAGTGTGTGTAACAGTTGACAAAAGTGTGCGTGTGTGTGTATGTGCGCACGCTGGCTAGATCTGGAGCGAAAAGCACAGGAGACGTTCTTCTGAATTGTAATCGACGTAAGGGTCATGTGTTGTATTTATTACGAATTGAAGAATCGATTGATCAACAGGGCTGACTGGATAGAATTGCAATTGAGAATGTTAGTACCGTTCGGAACGAAATCACAGGGACTCTAGTTAAACGAGAAGAATTCTAAAACTTAGCTCCGACGAAGAGTCTGCAATTTGTCGCCAATGATTCGCGGCATCAGCTTGAACACTTTAAAAAGATAACTTTCTGACGTGCACCAGTATATTAGTGCGTCATCGAATTCCTAATGAAGCTGCAGTAAAGATTTCTGAGGGACATCCTATTCGTTAGCCTCCAACCCGCCAGATTGTTGGTCGAACCGTACATATGTTTATTTTAGTCATAAAACACTGCTTTATGTAACGGAGGATTTATAATTCCCACGCGGGACAATTTCCTCATCACCTGGCCCAGAATGCCAGTGTTTCTATCTCTGGACCACATACACACGCGTATTCGATTAAATAGTTACCTGATCGCAAATTTATCGATTCTAAACAAATTCCTCGCGTTCGCTTGAATGTGTTTCTTTACCCATCGTTTCTAACAAATTTTATTTAGGTGATCAATTTTCCCGTATCTGTTTTCCGTCGCGTGGTCGCGATAGAAATCATAACAAAAGGGATTAAGCCTGCCGTGATTCATGTCAGCCCCGCTTCTCCGATGAGATCCTGAAATATTTTAATCCGATGAATTTTATTCCAGACGAATTCCTCGAAGATGAGATTCACGGTAACCAGCGTTCCCATCCTTTTCCTCTGGTGTCTGAGCTTTACCGGGGCATCCGGTACGACCGAAGTCTCGTGCGGCGATCGTTTGACGTCGCCTAGGGGAGTGATCCAAACACCGAATTTCCCCGCGTCGTTTCCGGTCCCGATAAAGTGTCGTTGGGTAATCGACGTGTCCGACATAACGGCCACCAACGGTTCCATCGTCGTCTACCTGACCCAGGTCTACGTGTACAAGGGTCTTAGTTTCACCGAGTACGCGTACTACGAGTCGGAGAGCATGAACTTCGGCGAGTCGCTGATCAAGGAGATCACCGAGGGGAACGTCTTCGAGTTCAGATGGTTCCGAACGTTTCGACCGTTTCTCGTCGTGGAATTCGAGCTCGATCGACTCGAGGGAAATCACGTACGCGTGCTAAACGATCTTCTCGACGTGTACGGGTTCAACGTCACGTATCAGATGACCGAGGATCAACCGAATTACGATTCCTGTTCGGTCCAGCATTGTTCCTTCACCGGGCACTGTCTCGTCTCCGCCGACTATACGTGAGTTCTCGACGTTTTTCGGTCAACTATTACGACTCTAGTCGTCGAAACAGTAAACAATCGTGAAATCAGCATTTGCTACGAGTATAAAGAAAGTATAAATTCGACAAATTCTCAGATTCGGGTTGTCATTGTTTGGTCCACTAGAACCACCGAGGGCTTTCGAAACCGTTTAGAGCAGCATTGTAACAAATACACGGATTTGTCTGGATGCTAGTTAAGCTGCCTTACTATTGTTCTATTTGCTTCCAACTGTGTCATCCCGCTGCTAGTATTAGCCAGCTTTGTGTTTCCGCGCGATGCAACCTATTTCTTAACGAAACATGTGCTGGCATTCCTTATTTGTAGACTGCGGATTTTATGCATTTATAGCCAATAGGGCTTTCTGTAATACCATAGAGAAAGAACTTTCATCAGATTTAAAGTGTTTTCTACTTTATTCTGAACCCAATAAGTATTTAAGAAAAAAAAAGAAATTCCTACCTTTGCTGTTATCTTCAAAAATTATTTTAAAAAACGCCATTTTGCAATAAAAATCCGCAGTCTACTTATTAGGTATCCAAACGGCGAAACTGTATTATTCACCAGCTGAAAGTTTGCTTCGTCGCCGCCAATATTTCCCACAACTTTCAGAGAATTCAATGGTAACTGCGCTAAATGGTAATTGAGTAATTGTTCGGCCATTATGACTTAATCGAATTAATAGTTTTCTGTAAAAAAAATCACGTATTATCGTACCGGTTCATGAATCATTAATGAACTCTTAAACTTTCGTCGATATACCCGGCATCCCTGTTGGAAATAACCTGATCTCCCCGTTGGTCTTTTGCAGTAACTTTCGGTGCGACTGTTTCGAGGGTTTCAGCGGAAAGAACTGCAACGAGGGACCCCTCTGTTTCGACGATAGACGGGAGCCAGTTTGCCAAAATGGAGGGACCTGCAGGTAACGGACGAATAACAATTATACCAAGTAATTCATAGTAACAGCGAGATATTAAATTCCCCGAACGTTCATTCGATTCCCATTCAATACTAAATTTCTATTTCCCTTATCGATCCAAGACCACCAATAACCATCACCGTAACCCAGTGATAGAATTATTCCGATAGAATAAAAGTAGGTCGATCGCGGAGGCCATTCCCGTGGCGCCGAACTTTCGATTGAAAACCGGAAAGGAGCGGACCTCCATAAAAACTTCCTTTATCCCCTTACTATAAAAATCTGTCCCTTTCTTCTGCCGTGCGACGAGAACTTCTCGATATTTTCTCAAAGCGTATAACAGGGAGAATGGCAACTTGGTCACGTTCGAAACAACCATTCGTATCACGCGAGTCCAATAAACGTCGAAATTCAAATGAACCAAGATTCTTCTTCACGGTTGGCGTGAATCTTTTCTAATTCTACGTATCATCGACGGCTGACCAGCGTTTCGTTTTGGATAATTCCAGGCAAATCGGAGCGGAAGCGATGAATTGTCATTGCCCGGACGGTTACGTCGGTCATCGGTGCGAGATTCGTCTGCTGGACACCATGGACGCTGGTAACAATCTTTCTCTCTCTCTCTCTCTCTCTCTCTTTCTCTGTGAATCCATATTATTTGCTCGAGGCATCGCGAGAGATAATTTTTCGATGAGTCACGGTCTCGCGTTCCCCGACCGGATCGAGGCTACGGACGAGCCTGTGAGTCATTCACGAGGATCTCGGTGGTGGCGGTGTGGCGCTTGACGAGGTCAATGGTTTGTTCCCAGAATGCGGAACGGAGAATTGCATAATGCAGTGCCCTTTGGACGACGGGGTGCCACCGTGCACCTGCAGAAACGGCACCAGGATCTACAACAGTGAGTTCCCTTAGACCTACTTTCTCTTTTTCCTGCTTGGATTTTCCCAACCCGTTTACATAACCGCGGGGTGGAAAAACCTCTTATTTTTCGCAGATCGGTCGCGTTACGAGTGCAGAATTAAACTGTCGAATGTGACGTCGCTGAGGACCGGCTCGGTAACGCAACAGGGGAGCCTGGAGTCTTATGTCGGCAAACAGGTAAGAAACAATCGAACGAACGGAACGAGTGCATGGATTATTGATCGTTGAGAAAAATTCCTCGAGGAGAATTGACTGGTACTTATGTATAGACTGCGGATTTTTATGCAAAATAAAATTTCTACAGTATTTTGTAAAGACAGGAGCAATCGGAGAAATTTATTTTCCCTTTTAAGTATCTTATTGGGTTCAGAGTAAAATAGAGAACTCGTTGGATCCGATGAAAGTTTTGTTTTTCATTGTATTTCACATAGCCCTATAGGCTATAAATGCATAAAATCCGCAGTCTACGTATGTATTGAACTTGGTCCCGTGCGTGGCTTTTTCGGTGCAGGCTAAATATTATCTCAACAAGAATCGCGTGTAAGCATGCGTCACGGTGATCGTAATTAAACAACAACACATTTGTAATCGCGAATTCGGTATCTGAAAAATGTATTGCGCAGCCGTAGATAATAACCGTTACCGGTGCGTACGATGCTACACGATCGACGTTATCGTTCCCTGTTTCACAATCGCGGTCCATCTCCTCTGCCATAAAATCCGACCACCGGCTTGTTTACGGGCGGGCACGCGCGCTACCGTCTGGCAAACGCAACGTCTCGACTATTATATCGGGAAAAATTCAACCGTGCTTCGGTGAACAGTCTAAGAACAAGGAATACCAAGTACAAGATTTAAGGACTAACATACAATGTCCGAAGCAAAAAAATTCTAAGTCCAAAGACTAATTACATACAGTGATATACCACTTTCATATCATCACGAGAATAAAGCAAAGAATTCTTGTCGACAGTGACAGTCAGATAGCTTCAAGAATTGTTTATTTATGAGCCAAGGTATTCCCAGATCTTACACTTATCGTAGCCATAATTCTCGTTCCGGACATTTTCCGGCAAATGGTACTGTCTCAATAATTTCAATCGTTTCCTCAACTCCTCGGTCAAGCCGTGTCTCCCTGGATCGCCCAGGTATATACGTGTTCCATTTTCCCGCGCTTTCCCGAGCCAAGGAATCAACGCGTCGGCGATCTTCTCGTCGTACAACATGTCCCCGATGAAAATGACGTCTGCCAGCTTTTCCGGTGATCGTTGCAATAGATTCTCTTGCGACACTTGGACGTCCGCGTGGTTCAGTGCCGCGTTCATCGAGATGGCCGTGCACGCGACTGAAAGCATACGAATGAAACGTTAATATGATCTTTATACACCATTCATGACTATGTATTAAATGGCCCGAACAGTGGACTGTGAACGACCGTTTCCTCGACCTGTCTGAATCGCAAAAAAGGAACAAGAGATGAGAAAAAACTTGTTCCTCTTAAAATACATTTAAGAGTCACTCGATTAAAATGAACGTATAAACATGATCTATAACGATCTATCGACCGTTCGTTATTTCAATGAATTTTCAAAAGTCATACATCGTTGCACGTGTTCGGCTTTTCTGCGGTCGTAAAAGGACGCTACTTGAACTGGACAAATCGAACGCATTCATTACCGGAACACAAACCGAACTGAATCAGTTCCCGACTGGTTCCCCAGCGTATCCCGTACCCGATAAAACCGGTTGAATCGGGACCACGGTTATAAACAATAACGCTGATTTTGTAACGAATCCTTTTGTTCCTTGTTAACGAACGGCAACGGTTACGCGTCATTCAAACGCGACACGTAATCGCGCAACAAACGTTATTACATAATACGTGAGTTGGTTTCCATCGGTATGTTGTCTCATTGATACCTCCCCTCCCCCTTACACAAGTGGAGGAAATTTTACCACTAATCCTACAATTATTGATTTCCAATGGAATCGATCATTCCCGATAAAGACGAATGCTAAATATATGTATTTGTGGAATATACGCCAATATCGATGTCTCCGTTAGATTCGATAAGATAACTGTTCGACAAAGGTCGCGCCATATCAACGGGCTCTACACGCTCGAACACCACGCGACCACCATACAGCGCAGTTCGACCTGCGCGGTGACACTTTTTACCAACTCTCTGGTCCACTTAACTTATCAGACCGAAAGTAATTAAACAAACACGTTTGTCGTTCCCGTGGTCTGTTGCCTCTCAATCTTTTCTTGGAGGAACAGTACATATTAGACACGAGTAAAGGCAAGATATTTTAAGTTAACGACTAAAAGATAGAGAAAATACACTACTGGCCAAAAGTAAAATATTATTCTACCAAAGATTCGATGAAAGTAATGTCGTAAAACTGATTGGAAATGATTTGTACATGCACCGATTCCGAACTCTTTCTAATTTTGAACACTATGGGACTATGGGAGATATTCAGATATTCATACGTCTATGGTATTATCACATTCAAGTGAAAAAAGTAACAAAAATAGACGGATCGACGCCGTCAACAGGTGAACTGATCTGTCTTAATTCCAACGACCACGCACGAGCGGAACGTGCGGAAAGAAGTGTACGCGACCGATTGCATAACCCTGATCTTTCCCGGTCGATCACGGGGCCGATCCGAATGTGAGCCAGTGAAAGTGAACTTGAGGAGGCCGCATGAGACACCGGCTGTATCGTTCATTGGGTCGTTCTCGTCGCGGAGGAATCCGATCGCCGGGACCTTGGCTCGTTTTGGCTCGCACGCGGGAATCCTCTCTCACGCGGCACGAGCCAGTATAGATATAAAAACGATCATCGCGCGTTACACAAAAACGGCAGAGCGCTAAACAAAGTCGGTAAACGACAGATAACTCCTCGAACTCCTCTCCTCATCCTCTCTATCGTTCTGCCGTTATCGAACTTGTTTTGTGTTCGTTGGTCCACACCCACGCGCAAATCGCGAATGTCGATAACATCGAGTACGGTTTGTCGTATCTGAGGACTCTTTACGATCTTAACAAGACTCTTTCGTATATCAAGATTAGTATCGTTTCAATGGCCCCGATTTCCAGAGAATTTTAAGTATCTTCTGATGTTCGATCCCGATTCGATTCTTCGGAAGATCGATTCCCTTGTGTATAGAAAGAGGAAAATATTCTACACAGCGTTAATGAAGGTGTAACGTATTAAACCCATATTCGAATGCTGCGACTTACAAAACGCTCGTTGATTCCCCTTTTTTTTTACCGATCGTTACTTCTCGCGATCGAGAACGGACCCGTCACGGTGATGTTGCGGCTGCACGATGGTTAATAGAGATACCATTCAACGGTACGCAACGTCACACAGCCGAGCACCGCGACCCGATGGATCGATTTGAAATGCAGCGAACGTTGTACCCCACGGAAATGGAGAACCTTTCACTGACGCACGGCGGCCGCCTCACAAGACCCTTCCCGCTCCGTTCAGTCTCTCTATGAAACGGGGAAAACCGGCGTGCCTGACCCAGATACTCGACTTTCTTCGAACCAACGTTCCACGGTGCAATCGCCAGGACTTCGGTACCGCTACAAGAGCGAACGACGTTTTGAACCGATAAAGCGACGTGGTTTAAAATCGAACTCAGCTCTTTGCTTGCTTCCCTCCTCCCTCTCTCGGACTCTTCCTACTGGAAAATATTTAAAATGAAGACTTTTATGGAACGATTATAATTCTGTTTTACAAAAACAAAGAAACAATTGTCAGACCATTCCTGGAATTCAAACGTGATCGTACGAGAAGATATTTACAATGAATTTAATCAGAATTTTTTCTGAAGTTGGTACGCAACCGGTTCATTGATGGAACGTCCAAGTTGTTCCGAGTAGAATGGAGCCACGGCACGTGCGAGCTACTCTTTGTTATCGATTCGAATTCCCCGACACACAGCTCACGGGAAATGTTAGTATGTACTACAGTTACGAGGAAACGGCCGTCGTTTCTCTGAAATTCAATTAATTCTGTTAACTACCTGGAAACATAACGTGCAGTCGCTGAACGAACATTCTTCGTTCGACATGTGTCCATCGTGGGGATAAAGATTACGTGTGTCTTTACAAAATTATAGAATCGAACAACAACCGTAGTGATATCTCGTCGCGAAACGACGGATTAAACCAGTCGCCCGTAAAAGGAAATGGATAATAAAATTGCAAATCGTGAGACCCCGTTTATCAAGAGGGAAGGCACAAAACGAGCGTCACCGGACACGGTCGGCTGTGTACAAGCGCGACGATTAAGTATCGCGGAAAAAAGAAATCCCTTGGTATCGTCTTTCCTCGTGCGTTCGCGACCAACGTCAACGCGCAATTGTTGCCAGCGACGGTTAGCAACACCGGCGATGCACGATCTCTCCATGTGTATCGTTGGACAGGACTCGAAACTTTCCGGAGACGTTTGCAACTATTAGAATGGAGATCGTGCGGACGTAGAACCGGCTTACAACGAGAACTGGACGAGCCGGTGGGAATACCGGGCGCATCAAAAAAGAAAAAAAGACCTGCATACATGGAGCGTGACGTCACGCGATCAGGTAAACGGCTGTCCTAGTGACGCAGAACGAAAGGTCCGTTAACACTTTCGATGGTTAACAATCGATGGATCTAAAAAGCAAACGAATGTATAGATCACTACGGAAATATAACTAACAAGTGTGTAACGTAACACATCAATATCGCTCGTTTGCTGGAACAATGGCACAACTCGAAATTTACAGTATTTCAGTTATTACCGTTATCAGTGACTACAGATATACACTATATCGTGAGAGTATAGAAAAAAAGAACGGTTGTTGGCTGTATTGTTTATCGGCTGAATCCTGCCAGTGCACTTCCAAAACATACCACGTCAAGACAGTCACTTTAAATATGATATTCGTATAAAATTATACCCATCAAAACATTCTATTTTTCCTGAAATTCCGATGTTTCAGTTACGTCGTCATTGCAGCAAATGAGCGATACGTAACATGGCCGGGCGTAGGAAGGACCAGAGAAAGACAGAAACAGACTATTCGAACCTGTTCTTCTGAAACCCTTTCCTGATTATTACCATTGTACTTGGAATTTCCAAATTCCCCATACCTTCATCAATGTCATTAGCGACCACCGTGCCCGCGCCAACCAGTTTCGCTGCCACGGCGGTAGCTCCGCAGCCAGCACCAACGTCAAAGACCCTCGTTTTCCCCAAGGTTGGAAAAAGATTCTTTCCTTCGTCGAGGATGAATCTCGTCAATGCTTGTCCTCCCGGCCAGTAAATGGACCAGAAAGGGTCGGAGAAGACCTTCCATTTCGCGTCATCCCCTTCGAAAACGCTTGGAAACGGCGCGTGATACAAGTCGCAATTTGGCGTCAGGAGGAACAGCTTGATCTCCGGGGTCATATGGTTCCTCGAGATTTCAGTGTGATTTAGGATCGTACAGACAATCTTGGGCTCAGGAACAATCCCATTGCTGACGAACCATTGCATGCCAGTGACGCGTTTCCAGGCCTCTTTGACATTCGTCCCGACGCTTCCGCGGAAACGCGACGACGCTTTTCCTCCGGCGAACATCTTGCAACCTAAACAAAAGGTTTATATAAAAAGACTGGTCTCAGGAAGTGTTCTAAATATAGAATGGCTTTAGATAATTGACGGCCGATATACAGGTGCTTAATGATCCAAGATACGTGGAATCACCGTTGCTTCGTCATTTTGTAATTATCGTTGAAAGAAAAATCTGAAGCACACGTGAAGTTGTCTTTTTCCTATTTCGGGGAGGTTTCTTATTAGGTTTACAAATTGTGGAAATTCACTTTCATCGAACACCCACGCACCATTTCACAATTAACAAACGATTTGTCCAAATCGATCGTGGTGCCAAAGTATCGTGGTCCTTGTTCGTTTTTGTACATTACGAACCGATACAGATCTGCCACGATAAGCAACGAGATAAGAGGCGGTGGACGCTAACGAGAAGTAACGAGGACGAAGAAACGAATTATCTTCCGTTCTTCCTGGTACTTCCCCGAGACTCTGTTTATACTTGGACACCCTGCAGACTATCCTCGAAAGGATTAATCTGTATTTATTGATTCCTTGTTTTAGGAAAAATTCACCACGGGGAACTTTCGTTTCCTCGATAAAGACGTTGATAACGAACACCTTCCCGGAACGATATCGTGACTCGCAATCTTATTAGCAGATAAAAATTGAATTCCTATTTTTTTCTTAACGTTTAGCCGTGGCGCCGATAAGATATATCCCGCTGTCTTTGTATATTTGACACCGTCGCCGAGTTTTCGGTCGCGAAATGTTTCGATTACGCAGATTGCAGGGGCAATGGCGCCATGTTTCGACGGTGAGGGTAACCATTTCTCGTAACATTACGAAATACCCTTGGGGGCATTGTCCAGATCCATCGTAACTGTTACTGCATGCGCAAAACCAGCGTCTCCCGAATAAATACATTTCCAAGAAAAAAGGTTCGAGACAATTTAATGAGCAAAAAGGTCGTTGGACTTCGATCTGAAATATTCGACAAGGTTGTCGATATTTCTATGTGGAAAATTTCACACATTTAATCTGAAAATCGTGTAATACTTAATGGAACTTATATTTAGCACATAATAGTCGTATGAAACGCGACTGAAACGAACGAAGATGATAAAACGACTCAAGTTCATTGAACTCTAACGCGAATGGCATTTCGTAAACACTAGGTGTCGGACTATTTGCTGACGGACGATTTTACGACTAGATCGTCGTACGATTTTCCCCAAATCGGCAGAAAATATGGTTAAAAAGAAATAATACAATTGATTTACCCGTGTAAGGAAAAATTGCTGTTTTCACCTGTCTTACATTTGCATACGAATGTCAAGTCAAAATCGACTGGATTCCAACAAATTCGGTGAATTGCCATCACGGTGATCGGTCTCCGTATTACACGGAGCAGAGTTCTCCTGGTATTTTTAGCCGACAGGATGCCTGGAATCGTCGATTTTTGCAGAAACGATACCGAGGCTGCACGCCGGTTTCTTCTTGTCTAAGAACACCGGGGGATTCCCCGATCGCGAGCGCGTCAAATTACGGCCCAAGGTGGCTGACCGTTGGCGGTTTGAATCCACTCTCGCTGCTAAATTCCCCGACAAACCGTTCAGAAAATTGTTCATTCCTCATACCTAGAGATAGGTAAAATTCGAGTAATTTTCTTCTTCAATATCGTATTCGATTACGTGAACATTAAATTTTTCTTCTCAAAATCCACTTCCCATAAACATTTCACTGAAAGTAACCGGGTTCGTTCGTCGGGAAAGTCCAAGGAAAAACGGGGCCGTTGGAGGGGATCCGACCTAGGATCCCAAATCCACGTTAATCCCGTTATTATAAAACGCAACGAGCATCGATTACGTAACGCATTAACTTTCCAGCTGATGTTAAAATAGCATCGTTACGGGGGTAGTCCCGCAAAGCTCGTTACATGCGACCGATTTAATTATAACTTCCGACCGCGTCCTTTGCGTGGATACATGTCGGTTTAGTACAGAGACGCATAAGGGAGAGGGCGCGGACGGTTGTATTAATCGGAGATAAAGGATATATCAATGTACATCTGTGCACAATGAATGGATATAGAGTCGAGGAAGAGACCAGATGCGAAATATCGACTTTTCATCATTCCCCCCATCGTCACGAAATGTAATTCCCCTCGTGTGTAGATTTCCAGATCGAACGGTTATCAGCTCGCGAACCTGTCCTAGCTGCAAGGCTGATGAAACCGTACGATTCGAGACGTTTGCCGGTGCTCTTGCATCATGAGCTCTCGGTAGGTAGACACAGACGGTGTGTCTATGTACATAGTATATCCGACGACGCAGGGCACGTGTTATCGATCCAAGTCATCCCCATGATGATGCGTTCCTTCGTCCGGTAATACAAATACGACGAAACCAATTCGTATCGGTTTTCGACGTAATAAAAAAACAGGTCCCACCTTTCCGTTCATTGGACGGACCAAGAACTCGTGGATTGCAAACTGAACGATCCAGTACGAACACATCGTCTTGCTCTAGAAATTCGCCACGTCATTCATAGATGTTTCCTCTCTGTGCCTTTTTTTGCTCTAATGCAATGGGGGAGACTGAAGAAACATTTCCAGACGTCGCAGAAAATCCCTGACCCGGACACTGTCGTCGGTCGATTCCATCTAGGGTTGCTTTTTTTACGCCCGTGACGACGTGCTGCCCACTTTCTTGTCGGTTGCGTCGGAATTTTTCACGTTCTCCCACGCGGTTACACCACGTAAACCGACGGTTCGTAACATCGAAGAATGTTACAAATTCTATATACGTGTCCAATCTCGAAGACGATTCCAGTGTTTTATTTAGAGTATATTGTTAGAACTATAAACGTTTCTGTTCAATTAAAGAATAACGATTGTAATTCTTTCAAATCGTTCTGCGAAACTTTTCAAGTAATAAAATAACGCGCAATAATTCTATATTTTTCTATAAGCATACGATCAATCCGCGATAGGTGAAAGCTTCATCTGTAACGTGCAACCGTTAATTAGTGTTTAATGTTCGAGAAATTTCGTAATCGAAATACTTTTCAAGATCTGTACCTACATACCAACTGTTCACCGCGATGCAGGTCAAAAAAGGTCAGAAGTCGTTCATAGGAAGGAATACCAAGAAAGCTTTTGTCCTTCGTGTTACTCCGTTTCGCGGTAAAACTTTCGGAAGCGTCGATAAAAAAGCTCCGTTTCTGTGTATGTATATATGTAGTAACACAGAAGCTCGCGACGCTTTATCTGGAATACCCAATGGTAGTACAAGAGGCGATAGTGGGGGTAGCCGGCGTATAAAACCAGCTCGCGCGCGGCCGTCGAGGTCATTCGTTACTCGAGCTCCGACAAGTCAATTTTTCGTCATCTACCAAATCTACCGAGTCACCCAGCCACACGAAAATTCCTTGGAAAAGCTTTTCGTTATTGCATAAGCAAATCTGTGTGACGGTGGTGTATAGTTGAATCCAGAAAGAAGACTCTAGTAAATCTAGTGGAACCATCGACGAGTGGTGCCGGTTTCTTGTGATAAACCTGTCGATCAAAGGCCGAGAAAATTCCTACATTCAGTGAAGTGTGCAAAGGAGGTGCGACCAGGAGTACTACGAAACAGAAGAAAGAAATACTCACAGATATGACACGCTGCCACAGCCTTCAATCGTACACGTCCGCGGGGATGACAGACAGGTATTTAATTTGACACAATCACGCTCGGTTACCGCATGTGACGAAACCGCTCGCTTTCACGTGGAGAATCTTAGATAGGCGAAATTTTCATTCCCGGTCGTGTGGATAAACTGAAAAACGTAGTGGCATCGTAGTAATTTTCATAGAACTTTTTTATCTTGCTTTGAGATTGTTTATTTAACGAATCATTTGTCCCATCTACGAGGAATCGTCTACGTTACTGCGAACGGCGTCCGTGGCTTATCTACAGACGGCTCGTGAGATGGATTGATCTTGAACTCACACGGGTATCTCCAATTACCCTATCTCGTGTGGGTATTACCACTACTTCAAATAGAAAAGTAGCGATCGAAATAACTCACTAGCTGTCACGTATAAATTCCTAGTCATCCGATGATTCTCGAGAATTGCAATGTCGATTAAATTTTCCAGCGGAACGCTTTGGACAGACCAGAAAGAAACTGCTAGATGCCCCAGAGGTACGATAACCTGCGGTATGCTGCCCACGTTACGCGCTCTGGCATCCAAGGAATGCGAGAACAGTCAGGGCACCGTCTGTCTCGTGCCGTTCGACACAGAAATGGACTCCGCCAGCCACCTGCAGATGATCCTATTGGAGGCGTATTGTCGTGAGACCGGGATCAAGGTGTTACGTGTGTCCAGAGAGAAGATACGGGATCACTTGTGCCCAGGAGGCGGTGATCTTTCGTGCGTCCTGATCTCGAACGTCGATCCATATTTCCTCGAGACACCTGAGTGAATTCGGACCTGCTTGGAAATCTTCATGAACCAGAGAATATTTAGTCTCGACTAAACACAGTCATGTGATTATTTCGGCAAGGCGCAACAGAGTCCGATGAAATACCGATGGACGAATGGGAGAGTTTCTGAACGATTTTTTCCGTGACACCAGTTCGTGTATTCCGTGAACCGACAAAGCGTGGAAGGTTACACACCACGATAACGGACTACGATGTTCTTGCGATAAGAAGGGAGAAATACTTGCTGCGTATATTTATCGATACCCGTGAATATTCGTTGCGAGAACCCACGGGGATCATTTGCGGCTGCACGAACGAGAATACGCAAACCAAAGGATGTACCAACTTCGCTGGTCTAGTTACGAATAACGTGCATGTATATACATACGACGATTATGCTGTAATTGTTGATAGGAGGAGCAAAGAGCAATTATTTTGTAATTGTTGATTATGAAAGCTGTTGTCACTCGACTATTTTGTAATTATATATCCACTATTGAGAAAGATGACTTTGTTGATTTATTTACATCCTCACTCCTTCTTCCCTCTCGAAATCCCTCTCTCAATTCTCGAAACTCCCATTGCAATAAGATGATCCGTGTTACCTTAAAACCAGCGATATATGTTTCATTTCTCTATCGATAGGTCTATTTAGTAGGCTTGAAGATTATCAAGTACTTCCTGTTCACTTATTTCAATCTCTTCACAGCTTGCGAAATACCTACGGAGCTCCAATATCTCGTCTATGGAGGATTTACAAATCCTGAGCGTGACGTGAGTAGGTACATTAAACATTAAAACGTTCAGTTACCCCGTAATGACGCCCGACACCTATGCATTGTATCTTGAAATCACGTATCAATAGAGAACTGGGCGAAGTAGACAGTTATCGTTAATTCGATTAATTATGTAGGCCCACGTCCGAGATCACATTCCATTTTTTCGGGAATTCGGAGGACGGCGACAAAATCCGAGAGTCCCTTAACAGGCTGGTACAGCGCCGACGGCTTAGCGAGATCTCCCTTGAGTCGACTCACTTCACTTTTCAGCAAAAGCCAGCTCTTAGATTGCAGGTACTCCTTATTCTTCCGAGTTCTTGAACATTGCCATGTTGGATGTTACGTTGATATAAGATCGACGCTACACTTAAGTAAAGTAGCTACTGTAGTTAAGTAGATAATGTATATATCCACTATTCGAAACTTACAAGTTTCTTTTATTTAATTAATATCGCCCATTAGAGTCTCCGCCTCAATCGGGTGAACGAACACGAAGTTCATCTCGGGGATCAGTTAATTCTTTCTTGCGTGGCCCAAGGCAGTTACAGCATCAACTTCACCTGGTACAAGGACAACATGCTAGTGAACATAAGCAAGGCTACCAGGTAATAGGAAGCATATTCTTCAACCTGTCTCTATAAAAGTTCGATCGCTGAAGGACGTTGATCCTTTGAAATAGCGTGGTGTCATAAATTTCTCAAAGTAACACATAGAAGTGAACCAGCAGAAGTGATTCAATGATCGAATTACAATGGTTCCGTTTATATGACTTTGTTGTGCAGAGAGATCGGATATAAGCATCTTCCAAATGACGCATCGGACCTGCACACGTACTTATTGACGATCGAGAAGACGACCTTGCTCGATGCCGGTCAATACACTTGTCAGGTAGCTGACTGGGGTGTACAGCAATGTAAAAGCATGTACGTTGACGTGAAGGACGAGCCCGACGTAAAAGTGATGCCTATGAGCGCCACTATAGACAAGGTAATGGTGAAAAACCGATCCTTTTAAATATATTTACCGACCGCCTTTACTCTTCTCCCAGGGGGGTAGCACACAATTGACGTGCATGACACCCAATATGCCTAATATTGGTATAGGGTTCGGTTGGACGAAGAACAAGGCTTTGCTCAAGCTGGAACCCGGAAGTGAGGTGTGGGAGGATCTTTATCCCACTGGAAGTATATTGACGATCACAAATTCGCAGGTATTCCCGTATAGTTGTGTCGGCTGCTGCCGTTTTCGTGCGAGTGTCTTCACTGTTTGTCTATGCTTTCAGAAATCTGCCATATATACTTGCAACGTGGCTGATAAGTCAATGTCTGTCAGAGTTGAAATAGTTAACAGAAGCCACATACCAATTTGCCTGAGAGGCAAATCGTGGGATTTAACTTGGCCCGATACAGCACCTGGATCGGAAGCATTGCTCGAGTGTCCTCAGCACTTTATAGGCAAAAAGGTGTCCAGACTGTGTTCCATGAAGGATGCCACTACACCCGAATGGCAGACTCCGGATTTCTCTTATTGTCTGTACGAACCGTTCACCTCTCATTATGATAAGGTACCAACCGAGCGGATAAAGTTCAATCGATATCAAGGGAAAAGTACCAAACGTTACCCTTTGTTTGCAGTTTAAAAGCCTCACATTAGGCTATCAGAACACCACCGGGTCAGAGACAATATTCTCTTTTTGGGAAATCCTGCGATCACGTGGATTGCCCCTGTATCCTGGCGAGGGGGATCGCATATTGGGCATGCTAGCGGAAATCGAACGTTATCAGTATTATGTCGATCCATTAGACTTACACGCCTCAACAGAGGCCCTGATACGTATTATCAGCCGAATACTCAACGATGAAAATTCCATCCTGAATCAACAGGTAACGGCGACTCCGATAAACTGACAAACAGAAATGAATCATGTCTTTACCATTTCCAGAAAGTATTGCTGCTGTTGCAAATTACGCAACGAAGTTTGACGCACTGGTGTAGGATGGCACGTGAGCCTTACAAACATATGTCCCTAACTTCTTTGGTGGTAGACATCCGAGGATTACAACAACACAATGGTGACAGTATCACGCACTCCCTTCAGACCCCTCTGGACGATTCCATGTAACTATTACTAGGAAGAAATATAGTCATAGATATTCTATTTATTCAACGAATTGTTCTTAGGTATCCCAGTTGGTACGACGATACGGTGGCTGTAAGGTTGTGGAGAAAGAGACAACGGGGCCTGAAGCTGAACGGCACTCTTAATGGAATTGTGGTAGTTTACAAAAATGTGTCCCACTTCCTTCCAACTGCATATGTCAAGGAACTCGAGTGAGTGAATAAAGTGATGTCCAGTCCATTACGATATCTGATGTTTTCACTTAATTCTAGTGTTTAACTTTCATAGCGATGGTACCGACCTCGAGTTCCGTATCAACTCCCGTGTCATTATGATAGCAGTGCCAGCCTTCAGTCTGGACAAGCATAACAAAATATGGGTAGACTTACAGATGAGACACATCCAAAACCAATCCAGTTCTTGGAACATGTCTTGTGGTTTCATGGACAACACAGGCAGCTGGGATCTGAATAGCTGCATAGCCAATACTGCACCAGGGGATGTTACCACTCACTGTTTATGTCCTAACACAGGGACTTTTGCAGTTTTTCTAACGGCTCGTGCAGTGAGAGTAAGTTTATACCGTGCGATTGAGATTCTAGATTAATCTGTACTTTCTTTCAGGTGGTACTAGCGAAGAAAGAGCAAACCACATTCATCGTAATATTCGGATGCGGTAGCTGTTTAGTCCAGTGTTTTCTGTCTTCCTTAATTCTTGGAACTTTCTGGTGGAAGAACCGCAGTTGGCTGAACTTCCTGAAGCTTCAGTACTGTTGCGCTTTATTTGGGGCAATGGCTGTCTTCATTTATGCTGTACACAACAATCTCCCTGAGGTACTTGAAACATCTTGATGAAATTTCCTGAACTTGGCATTGTTATATCACTTTATTTCAGAGCTCCTACGCTATTGTAGCAATATCATTAGAAGCTTTCCTTCTCGTTGGTATGTCTGCACCCATATCTGAAGCATTGATCATCTATGCTGGCTTGACACAAGTCCGATCTGGTCAACACTTTCAGCCGACCGTCATTGCAGTAATTACCGGTATGGATTAAATGTGTTACAGAAAAAATAATCTTCCGATTGAACGTTCTGTTATATAATATGATGATCTGATTTAGGTGTCCCTATCTTAGCTGTTCTGACCACTGAACTCACACGCAAGAGTACTGGCTGGAGACACGAGTCCTGGTGGCTGATTTTCGGCAGTGGAGTTTACAATATATTCGTGACTTGCGCTACTATGATGTTTTTTATATTTGCTGTATTATATTTAGGTATTTTACATAAAGCGCATACACTAGTTGATGAGAATGTGATGAAGAAAGAGGCAATAGAAGCAAGGTATAGAGCTATGTAACACTATAGTCACACTTGCCAACTACATATTCATAAACTCCTGCAAACTAACATGTTTTCTTCATTTCAGACTACGAATGCTTCACCGAGCGGCTATCGTTATTTGCGGTGTAATTGCGATGGAAGCATCCTCCATTTTCTATATAAACTCCACCTCCATTATTTTCCATTATGTGTTTGCATCCCTTTCATCTGTTCTGGTAAGCACTTATTATTGATAATACCTGATGGTTCCTAATCAATAATCTACTTACTTGCAGGGATTCGTCATAATAATGGTCTACATCGTGAACGGTGAATTGGCAATTGTTGATTTGATCTTGAGGAAACTGAGATGGAAAGAGGCAACAGAGGAGGAGATAACGTCTGAGCCAATTAAAGGTATCTCATGAAAGAAGGCTACAAACAGGTTCAATAGTACGTTGAATTAAAACTGGGTTTTTGCAGTTGATGTTTGAGGTTTCCAGGTATAAGTCATGTTCTGTCTGATCATCATTAATCTTCAAATTGAGCTGAAATAAAATCAAAGCATTAGTTGACTTGCGTACAAAGAGAGCATCAGTTATATATGGACAAAGACTGAAATATAACTTGTATCACTCATAGGACTACATAAGACACTTCTATCATTAGAATATCCTTTGTTATAAATTTTTAATTAATTATCCCAAATCCCTTCAGTACTGCCACTTTGGATGAAGATATATATCAATTTTCCAAAGTAGATTAAACGAGAAGCTAATTTAACAGAAACAGAAGTAACTACACATTAATATCATCAGTCTACCAATGAAGCCAATTGCAATGTTATTAATTATAACATACATTCAAATAAACATGGCTGTTATCCAGAAGTCTGAAACAATATCAACTGAGAGCCTGGGCCAGAATTCTGTATACACTTTATTAGAAATCGAGTTCGTTTAATCTTTTCCTAGTTTGCTCAAAGAGTGGTGCAGAGGTAGACAACGATACAGCACCACCTCTGTCATCCTTAAGCTTGGGAGAGTCCTACATGGAAGCTCGTGGGATCGCAGCTGGTAGTATAGACATGCGCGAGTTCGTGAACGAGTCCACGTCTTCGTACTCGAAACCTTCCGTCCCCGTTGCTAGCAGATTCTTGCCGGAAATACGCATCGATCATTCCGACGACATAAATCTGGAAAATTACAACACGAGCCCGCGGAAGTACCAAGAGACAATCTCATTTGACGCCATGTTTTCTTCACGGACGACCCATTGCGCGAATGAACCGTACAGTAACAACGAATGCTGCAGTTTCCGTGAATACGGCAAGTATCGCGAGCCACCAGGACAACAGATTTTTATACCGCACAATCCAACCCCGGATAGCTCGGCGAAAGTTTTGTGCAGCGCCGATGTCGAATCACGTTTGACCGGTATGCCGGATGTCACTCTGGCCATTAAAAGTGAAGCCGAATTGTCCACAGCGGAATTGAAGACCAGAGAACATGTGAATGTTATTCCTGATATAGCAAATACCACCGAACGCAAACAACCTGACGGAGAAGAAAAAGCACCGGAGATCGTGATACCGCACGCACTCAACAGACAGTACTTAAAACTTTCATCTGATGTATCATTTGATATGTTCGGTGATCTAGTTAAGTAATGTGTTCAATGCTTTTCAATGATTGCATTTGTACATATACAGAATTCCATATTTCTGAAAAAATCAAAAGTGGTTAGATCTGATATCCAAACTACTACCAGCTCTCTTATTTGAACACAATGGGTGTTGTACAAACCTGATGAGATCTACTTACAAATAACTCCTAAACTATTAAGGCTCAATGTACACGAGCATGCGATACCGCAAGAGAACAACAAAATTGTGACAATTCGACAGGTCACACCGTATGTATTTAGCTAGTGTGCCCGCAAGCGATCACATCGGAATGTCATCACTGGTCATCAGTCATCACTACTGGTCACTACGAACCCGCAACGATACCGCATCACTCGTCTGCACCGAGCCTAATTCCTATGAAATTGAAGACGATAGGAACATGATTCATTGAGAAGCATTGCTCTATATGTAATCAACATGAAATATTTTAAGAAATCCTAATTGTTTTTTATGTTCTCATTTAATTATTATGAAACATTACTCCACCACCAATACATACGTATGCTAAAGGAAGTGTACAGGAAGGTTCCATTCGACGCGTGCATCTAACAAATAATCGAAATGCAGTACTTTTTAAAAAATGTTATTATCGTCATGATTTATAATATTGTTTGATATTATGTTTGATCACATAACAAAGACCTAGCGTTGTAAGTGTATTACATTACGCTTGCAGTGTATTAAGCTAAACTCTCTTTCTCTCTCTCTCTCTCTCATTAAATGTTCTCAAAAAACATCGATTAATAAGCAGACTCTTTATAAGGATGTTTTTTCATTATACGCCATCCATAAAAGTGTTTTACATTGATGACACCTCATGATTCTCCTTTTACTATGAAATCACACAAATAAATTTTTTATAGAATACATTGTTTTTCGGGCTGGTATTTCCCTGTATCCACAGACTTCCAGACACAAAGTACATAGGAGCAGAAGCCAGAACTGACCAGGAGACAGGATCGACAGTTTCAATGAACGAATAACAAATTTCAAGCAGTGGAATTTCGAGTTATAGTATTTATTTATCACTGTCATCATACAGCCCTTTCATAATATCCACGATTCAGTCATCGCACTTTTTTTCTCTCGTTTCATAATTTTAATTATAAAGCTATACACATTCAATTTAGTTTCAATAACTCTACTTACATACTTAAGGTCGAAGTTTATGTTGTTGGTAATAGTTGTTTTTTTTTTACCGCTAGTATGGTTAGTCGTTTGCTTAGTGAAATGCGTCACTGAAGTTTCTTTTACCGAGGTACGAAATTGGAGCAGTATTCTCTTGGCCAAGCACGTGTTATAAATGCAAAAAGACATAATAAGGTCGGTGTTAGTTTGTTAGCACTCGAATATACCTATATGACTAGTTTTCTGTGTCAACAGATTTTTCTTAAAAATATAAATTATTTACAAGGATTTCAGCTAATTTTATCGAGATTTAATAACCTTGGTTTAATCACATCAATAATACCGAAGTATAGGAGGGCCGTGGCTGCAACTGATCACTATATTTTCTTAAAAAAAAAAAAAAAATAAAACGCCACCTGGTCTCTTCTTTTATTTCATTCATTCGGAACAATAAATATAATTCGATAATTCAACTTGGGGATGATGGATTATAACATATTGAGTATTTAAGCGAAAACAAGTGCGGAGTTTGTAGTCTTCCTCGTATCTATCATTTTCGCATTGCTGTACGATCGAGCTAGTTCCGTACCCAATACCTAAATCGTCCCTTCCTCTTCTTCCTCCTTCTTCTAATCCGTCAAATTGTATATACAAAATAAATTTCTATTATACATTTCGTCACATCGCGATACAAGGTAATTTCCCTTTATTTCAATTATTACTTCAAATAATTTACCCAAGCTCTCGAGGAATTCAAACGTTTACTAGTAGAAATGCCCTTTATATCAGCCTAATAACGGGTGACAATAGACGAGTGAAACAGGAGTAGACCGATTCGTAATAACTAGACGCAATGTCTTATACTTGTTACATTTGTAATCTCAATATTCTCGTTAACTGAAATCGCAAAACGCGCCCTTTATTATTATTATTTTTTTGTTTATAATCTCAGTTTTTCATATTATCTTATAGCTTATAAGAATAATGAAAACCGATTGATTATCCAATAAATGAAATTTGACATAGAACAGCTTCTCGTGTTCTCGAGAGAAATCAATACTCGATTATACTGCGTTAAGCCTAGTGGTTTAGCCACGGCACCCTTCTTTTTATCCTTTTGTTTCTTTTTTTGTTTGTTTTAATTATTTTAATTCCATTCTTTCTTCCTGTTTACTTAAATATAAAAATACATAGCCAGTCTATACATAGAGCGTGCAAAGTGGCACAGTGAACTGAGTTACCAGATATCCTGGATGGTTAACTACCGCTCTCAGTATTCGTCGGTGGTTCAGCTTCGTCGTGACTTTTGCTCGTGTTACTCGAGACGGGGAGACCTGAGGTTTTTGGCAGCGGGTTAGTTACACTATCACTATTGGATGTTGTCGCATTATATATCGAGTTATCAAAGTGTTGCAAGCATGGAAATTCTGGACCAGGCAGCAGTAAAGTAGTTTGGGTGGGAAGATTAGTTAATGATACCATTCCTGGTGTCATCATTTGCTTGTTAAAACAACTCCTTAATGCCTCTTCGATTAAATTCGCTATCTTATCACGATCGTTCTACAAAAAAAAATCGTATTTTCTTAAGTGTTGCCCGTAAATACGATAAACGGATTAATCAACTACGCCTAGGAGCAGAAATTCAGGTGTCTTGTCCACAATATCAAGATATATCTAGCTTTCAACTTTCAAAGTGGTAACAGAGATAAAAGAAACATCAAAGACAAAGACACCTAACTTCTTGCTTCCGAACGTGACAATATGATTCATCAATGGATGGAATAATTACCTCGTTAATGAACCCAAAATGTACAAGTTCCTGCGCGAGGAGCATCGATGTATCTATTTGGCTCACAGGACACGTTAATTGCCTATTCATTTTGTCATCCATTCGTAACAATATTGTCATCTATAACACACATAACAGGCATAAAGGAACGAACCAATCTGTCTGTGACATTATCCTTAGAAATAATATCTTACTCATCACTCACAAGTAATTCACAACTTTGTTCTCTAGGCTTAACGTTACACATCATATTAACTACTCTTCGAGACTCAACGTCCACTGGCTCTGGCGTAACCGACTTCACCGATTCGGTCACCTCGGGCGATATTGCTCTAGGCCGAACGGGTGGTGGTAATTTTGCCATAAATGCTGTCAATGGGTATATTCCATATCTATTAACAGAAAAGGTTGTGGGTACCGTTAACGGGCCAGAGTTATCGTCCAAAGTTCAGTCCTGAAACCACCATCTACGACCATCAGGTTATACTCACTTTACATCTTCGACAAACTTCTCTAATTTCTCTGTAACAGGGATATCACTTAACCGAATTTGCTGAGGCGGTCGACCTTGATATTTGATTTCGGCTACTACTGTATCCGGTCCGTATAACCTTTGCAGTACCTCATCGGTTATCGTTTCCGAGATGTTGGCTGCAGGAGCAAAAGAAATTTTATGAGTAAATCTCCTCCAGTTCTATTATTACAACAAACGTACACATTGTAATATTAAATGCCAGAAAGATAAGATAAAGATAGTTATTATTAATCCTGCACTGGAATACATGGATCATTTGAGTGGATAAATTGATTAATGAATTTCAGTTTTTTTTTTCTAATTACCAATTTCCGAACGTCCATCCTTCATTTTTTTTTTTTAAACTTCAAAGATTATTGTTATGAATTACCCATATCTACTATTTAATGGTCCCAGAAGTATGTGATGACAAGATTAAACTTACTAGCTGAATTAACCAGGGCATGGGCCGCAAGTAATTTTAATGAATGTACTTCGAACAGGACAGGATGAAAAAGGAGTTCCCTGGCACTTGGTCTACTAAGAGGGTCTACTTGAAGACACTTCCGAATGAAGTCTTTCTGTTGGCCATCGTCTAAAGATTCTATCGTTTTTCCAACGTTATCTTCGGTTACGATTGTTCCGCTATCACCGTTCCCTTGAATTTCTAAAGCGGCCATTTCCAAGGCGCACATACCAAATGAATAAATATCAATGGCGGGGGTTACAGAATCTGTAAACACGAAAGCAATATAAATTTTAATATGAATTTTATTTAAAAATTACTGTGATTACTTGAATTCACTTACTTCCATATTCAGGTGCAACAAAATGCATGTTTTTCATGTTTGCTCTACAAGTTTTCACATGATGATGAATCGCATCTGGAGCCACTGGAATTAGAATGAGAAAAGAAATATTATACAAAATGATATGGAAAAAAAAAAAAGAAGTAATAGTCCTTGTTCGAATACCCGCCACCTCTGCCATAACAAATAAATTAATAAACCTCTAGAAAAATTGTGTTGTAACTGAAAATTTATCCTAAGAGTAACTTGAGCCCTCATACAGTTAATAGTCTTTGGATATACATATAGGGAGAAGGTCAAGTGGTAATACAGTATACAAAATACAAATCACTATTATACAAAGGTAAACTTAAACATATACATTTGACTATATTCACAGTCTGAAGCGACACTGTTATCGAGCATGGTGAAACTTTTGGCTAAAGGAATGGACTTCTGGATCTCGTTTTATTGATAATGAAGGATACAAAAAAAAATATTATAATACAATAAAGATGCGTGCGTCGAATAATGGTTCAGAAGGTTGAGAAGACACAAAACGCTCTGTCCTTTTCAGATTGTAATTGTTTAACTCCAAGGATGAATAGTGCAATATAATAGCACTAACAGTATTAAATTAAATAGACATGAATATTTTTTATTAACGTGTAATCGATCTATCAATAATTAAGATGTAGATATCATTAATATATACATACATAAATGGGAGTGTTTACCTCATTACGCCTAAATTACTTAGCTGGCAACTGTTGTTGATTATCTGCCAAATGTATTTCCACCAAATTCACCATCTTTTCACAATTTACACCAACCGAAGAAGGTCGAGGTCGCTTGATTTATCCCTCCGGATCGGCGAAAGTACGATTGTACTTCCTCTCTCGTCGAAGACTTTGCTGTGTTTTTTTTCATTATCTAGATTAGCCTATCTGCTACAATTAAAAACGAGGACTCAAGTTACTCCTAATATGTAAAAGCAGTTTATACACAATCTTTCTAACAGATTTACGTTACTAACGGACTTGTACAACGGAAAGTTTATATGTATGTAGAATGAATGTAAACTCAGTCACAGTGATTATTAGAAATGGTTCTGAGCTGATTGATTCATTATTAAAACGAAATACTCAAAGCACATTGAGTTTCCAGTAGAATTATCAACCATATCCGCAGAAACAGTATTCCTTTTCCATATGTCATTGATCTCATTATAAGACTCAATTAACATTATCTCACATAAGAAAGATTATGTTATAGCACCAAATGAAAGTTTCTTTGAAAGGCATACATAAATCATTCCCTTTTCCACGCATTATAATCGTTTTATAATATCAAAGTATTGTTTACACATCAGTTTAGTCTGATTATATTATCTGTCGGGCACAGATCGATTTGGTAATTGTATAAGGTGTTATTTTATTACTGTAGATTGGATAATCGTACGAGACAATCACAGTAATAGCAATATACGTACTTTGCGTATACCCCACGTAAGAACAAAAATAAATACCAGTTAGGTTTAGAGTTGTTACTTTAACTTCACCAATTCGTCGGTAATAATCCTATACTGTGAAATTTTTGTCTGTATTACTTTCTTCCAGGAAAATTATGAGAAACAAAACTATTAGCCTCTCATTGTCCTGTGAATAAAAAAATGGGAAGCGCCTTGCAAACTCCTACTCCAATGTACACTAAATTATTTCATTTAAGGATAAATGCTCTCTTCAATACCTACGAGCAGTTATGTATTGATACTTGTTAGCAGTCTTTCAATATATACAGTATAAATATACTTAAGACTGTACTCTCACCAACATATAATATCCTTCACATAATGAAAAGTTCTTTATATTTTGCCATGAAAGTACTTACCCGAGCCAATTTTTACAAGTCCATTATGTTGAATAAATATAGTGTCACAAGTGAGATTTCCATGAATAATTGGAGGTGAACAGGAATGTAAATAACTGAAACAATTTTAACCAAAGTTGATAAGCATACAATACAATATACAGGTATGAAATCAATATGTTTTAAGAAGTTCAAAACTTATACAAGGAACTGTGTTACCTCAATGCAGATAGTATTTGGGTACACCAACGTTTCCATGCTTGCAGAGGTAATTTTTTTACATTACGTTTTGTTCGTTTTAGGAACTGTTTCAATGACCCAGAGGACATGTACTCGGTTATAAATATCACCTGGCAATCAATGGAAAAATGTGTTAAGAAACATATGTCATATTCGAAATTCCAATCTAATAGTAAAGACAGAATTATATTTGACAACTTACTCGAGGCTTATCATTGTGGGTATCCGTCCAATACCTATGAAATTTAACAATATTTGGGTGTTCTAATTGTGTCAGGTTCTCAAATACAAGTTGTATTTTTTCTTCTTGTGCTTTGAAGTTTTTCCTTTCAGAAAATTGCACCTCGTTCCACACAACCTCAACACCCTCTTCTGTATCCATTGCCAAGTAGGCACAGTCGATTCCTGGGACATCACGTTGCTCCACCTATGTAACAGACATTATTTATGAGAATACATTGTTCTATTCATGCATAAACACATCCACCCCTACTACACACACACACATGCTAAGAAATTATTCACACAATGCAGATCAACAGCATAAAACACAAAATGTTAGTTTATTTATAGCTATAGTTTACGTTTACACATGTAATATATACATCAATATTTATTTACAAGATCTAAAAGCTACACAGAGCAAAAATAAAACCAGACTATTAATACACTGTAAACATGTATGTATGGAGTAACAGAATATATTACTGCAATCATTCACTTTAAAGTTACTCAAAACACAACTCAAACAATTTGATGCCCAATTTACTATTACATCAATGTGACCTTGCAAGGAATTTAAGGAGGGGAGCTCACATGGAGACAGGATTGTCATTGCAGGTATCCATGTTATTGTAGTAGATTGAAGTAATATATATAGATTCCCACCAAATTAAATGGTACATTTTCAAATGCTTCGAAACACAGACCAAGATACATAAAACAGATGAGATAGCCTATTTTCCTTTAAATAGACATACCTCCATTTCAGTGACTTCGTTTTCACTGCCTCTGGCTGCTCCAAAGGTAGAGCCTTCAGCTAATGTGGACTTGGAACCTACATATACCTAACATAAAATAATAGTTATTGAACAACAAATAGGCAAACGTATCTTTTACATTTATTTAGTATTACATTTCTCTTCAACATTAACCACAACAGAAACATTGTTGATTTTTCACTGAAATAAACTGATCTTTTAGTGCACAAAAAAATATACCCTAAATACTATAAAATAATCCTCAATCACTCTTTTATTTCTATCATTACGTGTCTTAGGATTACATAAAATAACAGAGAGAGAAATGTGTTAGAACAAAACAGTCTTGTGTTAATGTAAGTAGTCAATGGTCCAACTATGCCAATTTATTTTTAGGATGAAATATGAAAGGGATTGCTGTTGGTAAAAGCTTAGTGCCAAGAAGTTGTTGAAGATCAATCTATAGATAATGTGTACTGAAGAGTGCTAATGTTTACACAGAAACATATACTTTAAAAGTCCAGAAATTATTATAATACAAGTCCCTATTATATGTACTTGTAATACATTATCTTGGATTTTTCTCTTCATCTTCTCTAGTCTAATATTAACAAACTTTCAATTACTCCGATCAATAAAAAAATTATTAAATCTCGATGTAAGACTTGTTAACCATTTCAAGAGATAATATAGTTTAAATCACAAAAGAGAGAACTGAATAACCATCTCATGTTCCCAACATATAATATCATTTATTACTTGTACAACAAAATGTACACACATCCCATTATTGTAAACGAAACTATGCTCTCTGTATAGGAGAAATTCTTCATAGAGAATGAATAAATAGGCAATGGTTAAGATACATAGAGAGAACGTACACGTCCGATGCATTAGGAGCTGTACAATACGGTGACAAACTGAATCCATACGAATGAACAAATATGGTGATATGGACAGATACATTCGTAAAATGAATAGTAATGAAATAAAAGGGAGAAAAGGTGGATAAAAATAAAAGTACCTCTTCCCGGCGTTTGAGCCACCGCCCGCAGGGGCTCTCCTCCAGGATTTCACTCTCATCCTCGGAATCTTCACCACTTTCCCGCGGTGACTTGTGCTCTGGGTCCGTGCTGGAGCGACTCCCGGGCATCACACACGCGATTAGTTGAAGGAGTAGCACCGAACAGAGCGCAACGCGGCCAAACTCATGGATGGCAATTCCACGACGGGGTTGCTGCTCAATGTTGCATTTGTGCACCGCTGCCGAGAAACACACACGCGCGCGCTTGAACACGTCTAATGGAGAATATTAGGTAGCAGTTGAACGTCAGGCTCGAATTGTGATCTGGCACCAGGCAGCAGCAATAGCAGCAGCAGGAGCACTCACAGTGTGACACATGCAGCGACAACCCGAGTCGCAGGATACCCGGAGTTGCGATATTTCTGATCTTACGCGGTCACGCGCACGGATCCACGGTTTCTGGTCTCCCTCAGGGCTTGGCCGGTGTACCGGACATCGCGCGAACCACTCGTTGATCACACTGTCAAAATAAAAACTTCTGTTATGAGCGAAATAGGTCCAATGTGACACACACTCTGGTATTCATTTTCGCTCTGTCTTCGGTCACGTTCGCCCAGTATGGCGATCACCGTGTACCGCACCCCTTTTCGAGCCGATCCGGCTGCTACCTGACGACTGCAATCGCAACTACGTTCTCGAAATTAGAAAAGCTCGCACACGTTCCGCTGCACCGACCATGCGACAAATTGCACCATTGCACATGCTCCCCTATACTGCGGCGTAGTTCATGGTTGTTCACTGCTACAGGAAGGAGCATAAATGGTAAACACCTTTTGTTGTATTTCGCCAGCCCCACCACACCACTGACTGCCACTGACTTTTTACTTGCGTATGCTACACAACAGTGACCCTCAACTTATGTTAGTTTCAAAGGTTCACAATCATTCATAATTTAGAAACTGAACAGGGTTAACTACTTGACTATTATCTGACCTTTGATCGGTGCATTTTAAGCAAAAAAGAAATAGAAATAAAGGCTGAATTGAGATACGGTAACAAACTCTGTGAATCCACTATCCACTACTTACGGCTTTATAAATGAAGAACCGCTTTCCCGTACCTATAAAATGTACCGCTCGCCTAGCACCAGGAAAATCATTATGTTTGTTTTAAATATATAATGTTTTTTTTAAATTCTCATCTTTAAAATATGAGATTCGTAGCATACGTCGCACTGCAGATGATCAGAGCAAACTAGAAACTAGTAGCGAGTAGTTCAATATTTTTTTGGTTTCTATGCGATGGAATTATTGGAACGATTGATGAAAATTTTTATTTAAAGTCGATGGACATGTTGTATTTTACAACAAGCCGAGTGAATCTTACCGTTTCTTAAACTCCAACCTAAATTTTCAGATATATCGTATTCGAAGGTGATCTTCAAATACATATTCCGCCACGGAAACTTGCATCAACTGTTTGGTTATTGTTAACTTAATAGTTGATTATATGCGTAACGAATTACAATCTCCCGCGATGACGTCTATAAGAACACTGCCTTTGTTAGAAGGCACGAAATTAATCGTCCTTGACGAAGGTACGAGAATGTCATTTAAAAAATAATTTAGAACATTGCAAACAATAAAACTGTTCTGTTGCTATTTTTGTTTAGTTTTAAATGTACTTTAAAAAATGACTGAGACGTTTGTTTGTATGTATAAATTTCAGGGGTGGAAGCAATGTATGCAAGAAAATTAATTGCAGGATGGATACAAATGTGGAAAGATAAAGATTCTAATCATACATTTGACTTACTGTTGTTTTCTGATCCAAAGTCTGTATACCAACTTGAATCCGAACACTTCATGTCAAATAATGTGAACATTTATGATTATTACACTGTTGACACCAATCTGCTCGATATAAATACAATGTATGATAAGGACTTTGATATCCTTGAACATATTTTAAAAAATACAAAAACAAAGTCTACAGTAATCATTGATTGTTTGACATCTTTGATCTTATTTGTTGGCCTGTCCAAAGCTTTGTGGTTCTTAGAAAGATTAAGTAAACAAGTGCCACAATTGATCTGCGTTTATAGACGAGATTTTGTGCAGAATAAAATACCCTGTATAGAGACATTAGGAACTACATATGTAAGGATAGAAAGATTTTCTAGTTTGCATACAAATGATAATCTTAGCTATATTATAGAGATTATGCACCGTAAAGTAGGTGGCACAATTTTAAGACAATGTGAACTAGTAAACCAAAGCAATACCTCTCATGAGATTCAGTCAGAAAAGATTGAAACACAGAATAAACAACCAGATTTGACTTACGAAAATGAAAGACAAAAGATCGAATCTTCGTTCAGGATAGAAATTAATGAACATGAAATGAAACAAAGGCAAGAAACGATATTACCATATATGATTACATCGACTGCAACAAGTACATCCAAAATTCATTATCAACCAGAGGATATAGATGATATTGATGAAGAAGATCCAGATGATGACTTATGTATTTAACTCATATATTTGGTCTACTTATTATAAATGGTCAGGAGGTATTAACCTGTAGCACTACTTGAATACATTTGTATTCATGCCATTATTGTCTCAAGCAAAGTTATTTATTTTATACTTATTTTGCAGTTTATACAACATTGATGAAAGTCATATAGGTGTTATTGTAATAAAAATTGCTCAATAAAAAGTTTCCTCGAGGAATATTTGACACACATGAATTTATTAAAGCACCACTCTTTAAAATTATGTTATTGATAATGCAGTGATCACTTGAATTCTAAAACAACTCTGTAAAAAAATACAGACCCTCCGGAATGCTAGTCTCCCAATGATCATTAATAGTATGTAAAAATTTCAGAATAAAATAGTGGTTATATTAAGAAAATAAATTATTTCGTATTTATAGACTATAATGCAACTGACATAGATACAATTCTTAGAACAATATTCTTCTTTACAGCCTTCCAAAAAATAAATAATATTTTAAAAAAAAGGAACTATAAAAATCTAACTTTTATAAAGTTTGTATGCAATTAGGCATTAAATGTATAAAGCAAATTTTGATCGCTAAAGTGCTCCGTGCCGTCAATGTGCTGCAATACTCTGCTTTCTAATAAGCAACGACCGTATCGAACAGCATCGTCTCGATTTTGTGCAACACCAGCTTCGAGTAACCAATTAACTAAATCAGTCCCAGTGAAAACACTTTTATATACCTTTAACAATCGTCTACGACAAATAGCTATGCGAGCACGACATTCAACTAAATGGCAACGATTAAATTGTTCCCGAATGGCCCTCACATCTGGGCTTAAATCATCTTCAGGGGGTAACTGCAACTCTTTACCTACAAACATTTAATTTATATTACATATTTTGGGCACAATACTTGCAAATTATATTTCTTTCCGGTCGATTCTACAGCCACATTCTATCTCCTGTACTAGATACACTTATTTCTGTTTTAATGTTTTGTATAGGAAGAATAATGGTCTTACCAGTACGCCATTTTCGGCACATTTTTCTCAGCCAACAGCCCAGTTTCCCTAGACCAGGGTCTAAGCCAAAGATAGCGAAAGCGATTAACGACTGGCCAAAGTTTAAAGCAACGTCCAAGAAAGCCAGTTCCGCATAAATGCCAGTGAATTGTTCCATAATTAGTGTTCCAACCGATATAGATAAACCCTGTCGCAGTGTTGTATAACATTGATTACATTGCAACCGCGGCGATGACATTAAGTTGATAATTGCACATATTGCTAATGGAAAATTCTGTTGTTTACTCACAATAAACATAGAACACAGAAGCAATATGAGAAATACTAGATGTCGAAGCGTTTGTGGATCATTTGATGCGTTTCTTTCATCCTCTAAATACTGATCGCAGTCATCGGTCTCGTTATTACTTCTGCACACACCATTCGGACATCCATCTGAATATTCACAGCCAATGCTAAAATTATTATTTATTGTTTTTTTAATGCGATATACTTTAGCGTAATTTTCAGTTTAACAGTGTATAAAGTAAACGTACATCGGTGTACGGGAGGTAGGCGAAACTAAATCCTCAACATCTACCACGCGCCTTTGGACGTCTTCATCTGTAGAGTTTTCTATGTTATTTGCTAAATTGTTGTAGGACTCGGAATTGTGCTGACGCTGATATCTCTGATGTAAAACTAAACATCCCAATGTTACTGTAAAACAAATACAATTAAAAAAAGTCACTTTATATTATTCATCTTGCTATCCATTATTACTAACATACCTATAAAACAGAATATTAACACAACAGTAGATGTTGCAGCTTGAATTCTACCAAGCTGAAAGTTAGGATTTTTAAAAGCAAGATCGGATCCTTTTGACGTTACTGTACTGCACATTATAATTGCAATTAAAAATGGAACCCTGAAAATTGTAATATAACTTGTAACTATATTGTCGCGTTAATAATGAAAGAAACTTATTGTTTTTTATCATACCCCCATCCAACAGGGAAAAACCACTTCTGCATATTTTTAACAAAGTTCGGAGAACGGGTATTCAGATATAATAAAGTTGCAGCTATTGCCATGGTCCAGGTGCGACTCGCATATACACCAGAAGTGATTAAAATGAACTGAATATACCTGTAATAAATTTAAATTATACCATACAATATAAGAACAAAGAAAATAAAAGATAAGAGAAGGTTACCATAGGACAGATCCACTATTATGTGATTCGAGTTTGGTCCAAATAATCACACCTATAGCTGTAGCTAACTGAAAATATTAATATTTGCATAAACATTTATAGTATGTATTACATAGATTTCAACTAAAAATACATTACTACAGACCTGTGCAATTACGATGCATAATGTACACCGATGTGTAACGCATTTATATTTTTTTCTTCCCAATCCAACAAAACAGATGATTAACCATACACAAACTGTTATCGAAGCAATGCTCACATCGAATGAGAATACATTTAGCTGATGTGTGTAATTTGTTGGGGTAATTCCAGCAGAAACTGCGTCAATTAATTTTGCTGATACAAACATAAGTGGAGCAGATAAGAATGTACAAGCAACCATTGCTGATGCAATTAAATCAATTTCAAGGTTGTACCGAAGAGTAAAAATAAACAAAGCTGGTGCTGTTGGAATGGTTCCATACAAAAAGCCATATGTACTTAAATCTTGAGTATCCGTAATATTTTCTCCAGCATTCAAAAGGATAATAGATTCTCTTATAACCAATGGAAGAACCAACAATTTTACACATATTAATATGCCTGGTATAACCAGAGCTGTGCCCTTTAGCTTGTGCACTTTACCAACCATCATTAAACCCAGCAGAAAGAGGGCACTGGCAGAGAAAGCATTACCAAATACATCTAGAACAGTGGCTAGTGCGCATGGTATTACATGACTAAAAACAAGATTTCCCACTATACCGAGTACAGTCATAAAAAGTACTGGGTTCAGTGCAATCCCTTTCATGATGGAACAAACCATATTTTTGTAGCTTCTATGGTTTTCATTCCTACGCTTACCAATTTCTAGTAAGACAAACCCAACTGGGTTTAAAATAGCCAACGATATGGGTGCCATTAGATACAGGTATGCAGCATACTCAGGATGTGTTTTTCCATATAATGCATCAACTGAAATGTTACATTATTAGTAATGCAATACTATTAACAGTATATGCAATATGTCGTATTTTACTTACTCATAGGATAGCCAATAGCAAAATCATTACTCTGTGTGGTAAATATTGCGAACAGTGCAGCACATCCTGGATTTGATGGTCTTTTAATAAGCAAAGATACACTGAGAACAATAAAAAATACACAACTTTTGGCTAACAGAACAGCAAGCAGAAATTTCCAATTCACTAAAGTGAAATCAAGTTTTCCGAGTGACATAAAAATTAAAGATGGCAAGGCAAATGTTCCTACAAAGGTGTTCAGGCCATTTGCTTCTGTTTTTGTAATGACATCGAATCTTCCAGCAATATACCTAAAAGATATATCATTCTCAAATTTACAGCAATAGAATTAAACTTCTTACATTATTTTATGAAATTTACCCGCATAATATAATAGCAAAGCATTGTATCAATGCAAGATACAAGTTGTCCATGGGTTCATTTTCCATTGTACCAAGCTGTATTTCCTCCAAAGCAGACATGATTAACAATATTTAATGATTTAATATTTAACAAATATTCTTGTTATATATGATATAATAACTGTCATCTCTCTAATATAATTGTATCATTGTCCTGTAGTGGACAGTTACAGGAGGGAACATTACACAATGTTAACTTCATATCAACTACATCTTCATCTTCAATAGTATTACTTTCATTTGTATGTCCTGAAAATGATTAAAAATGTACAATAAATACTGTCACTATGATTAATGTTCATGTGAAAATTTAATCTATTTACATAAATAATTTTTATGGAAATATTACTTATGCAAATTAATACATTTTTATACGATCAACACCCGTAATACCATTCTTATTCATAATAATGGATTGTAATAGTGAATCATCAGACGTAGCGGCTCACATATGTTCACGTAAAAAACAGATTGCACGCAAGAAAATAAAAAATGCTGCGCTTAGAGTTTTATTATCAGTTGTTAGGGAAGGTTTAAAACGTAAAATTAATTCGGGATTGATTATAAACATTGCGCAACTTTCGATTATCATGAATTACTGTAAACATGTCAAGTGTGCTGATTATGTCTTTCGTATACGTTAAAAAATAAATAGGTACGCACAAGAAACTGCTTTTAATCTCGTTGATAGAATTGTGAAAGATACCAGTATCTATTTAATGAGGAAAAATTGTCTTATGTTCACATCAACGAAATATTCGGAATACAGCTGGGATACACTTAGTACGCGTTACGTATACGAACAATTTTCAATCTTATCCAGAAGCATGCAACATCGATAATTCTCAGCTGATTCATCTGATTGGTCCATTCGTATCACGTGCCCTGAATGAAACTTGTTACACAGAAATATTTGAATGTGACGTTTATAAGAAAAGAGATCATGACAAAAATTCAAACAAAATTCTACTAATGATTAGTACCATTTAAAAACCGCAACTGTCTATAATAACATCTATCTATATTATAGTTGGGTTTTACCCAAATTACTCATACGTTAACGACTGCTCATTATCAAAATGACATCTAATAAGTTGATTGTGAATATTTACGGAAACCTACGTCTGTATAAATTAATTTACGAGGACCTCCAGCTTATGCAACAAATTCTGTCTTAAAACTATTAATAGAAAAGCTCAGAAAAAAATGTATATCAAAATTATATAAATACTTATTAATAATGTAGAAAAGACAACTGCTTTATTTCTGTATTATAATTGTATGTATACTTTCGACTTTTATTATACATGATATGTGTACGTAAAAACTAAACAGCGTATGTAAACAGTAGATAATATAACCACTTCGATTTCACACGAAAGAGCAAAAAATATTCTTTATCTTTGGTCTGTACTAATAATGCGTAATAAGCAAGTCGTTATTGCCGACAATCATCGATGATGAAACTTATCGGAAACTAATATTCTAGTAGACTTTAAACTCATACAAATCATACATCAAATATTTTTCAATATCTAGATTTGAAACGAGTAAAGCACGTAAAAACTTTGCATTGCAGTTTGAATGATATTTTACATTTTATTTAAAACATGCTTTAGGTCAATATGTGATGAACTTACAGCGCCTCAAATAAATCGAGACTCGGGATCGTTAAAAAAATTGTTAGTTAATCCATTTGAGTAAATATGTGATATGTAACTATATACTAAAAAATTTATGTGAATTTATTGTATTTTAGGAATAATAACAATATGTATTTATTCGGTGATGTCGTACAAGTATATGTACTATATATATATATATAGGTGTAAATAAGCCTCTGACAATACTAGCACATATAGAACAAGCCACTGGTAAAATATGTTACCACTTACCTCCATGAATCATAAATTCTTGCACCTTGCGCAACAATGTGTTTGCAATCGAGAAAGAGACGTTTTCAATAGACACTTTCCCACTGATTCACGCTTACTCCATCGATCTAGAGGTTAGTAGTAACTTACAGACTAAATCCCGAGAACAAAACATCTATGAAGATTCTATGCTCTTATTCTACGAGCTTATTCGCTTCTGGAAATACAAAGAAATGTATGACTCATCCATAGCATGAAAGTTGCTTCGAGTGGAAAGTCTAATACGGAAAGTTACTTGTCTGATAGCATCTCCGCAGAATAAATCGTCTTTATATTTGTATCTAGTTTGCACTAATAACATTCTACATTTGAAAACTGAACCTGCAAATATACAATTTATGTAAATACATAAATATAAACGTATCCGGTACATGCAACCATAGATACTGCTGTGCGCCTGTTTTTATGTTAATTAAGTGTATACTATATTATTGTCTCAAGTATTCAGCCCATGTTAGACAAATTGTGCCAATAACCGAGCTAGTTAAATTGGTTTACTCCCAATTTTCCTAACTAAATAATATTATTGCGCTGTAAGTTCGTTCTAATCGGAATACATACATATTAGGTCACATTACAATCACGTGGTCGATAGCCAGTCCTTTTAACGCAATTATATATACTAATTTGCACGTATACGTATGTATGTACAAATTAAATGCCTTGTGTGCTGTCCGTGACGTCGACTGATACACTAAAACAACGTTTACCACTCGATATTGCGATTGTATCCCGATAAGAATCTTGATATAAAGAAAAAAATATGAAAATTCTATATATTTTCAAGGTCAATCGAAGTAGCGTGTTAGAAAGTTACAAGGCGGGGAATGAGTTAAACTGCACGAAAGGTGAGAAAGAACTCCGATTCCAGGTATATCCTATTTTTCCTGGAATCTGTGGATAATTATATTAGTGTTCCAGAGAACGTATACATTACTCATCGTGACGTATTTGGAGTCAGACGATGCTGACGTAAGGCTTCGATAGCCGAACAGCTGGAACAACAGTTCAATTTCCAGAGGCGCGATTATGTTCCACCAATCGCGTCAAAGGGAATTATATCCGTTATGCACTCCAATTCCCTTTAAAAGTATACGTTTTTCTTCGTTACAAAATTTTTTCTTAATCGTATATCAAACTTAATGTTGTTACTCCAAAAAGATTTTCATTTTATATAAACATTATAAGCGTTGTCTACCGACAACCGTAAGAAAATCGCCGGATGTAAGACGAGAAAGCAGCCGCGATACACTTTAAACATTAGACAAGGAGAAGAAATCAGTTTCCTGGTTTGTTTACAAAGAAAGAAAGAGTTGCGCGAACTGTGTCTTCTAAACGTTGCATGAGGGTAGCGATCACGTGGTGACCTATCAAAGACTATGGTGGGAAGAAGGAGGGGGAAGGGCGATAGACTCTGAACATATATAACCTTTCCGCTCACGTTCCACCACCCAGTTCTGCTTGGACTTCGGACACGTGAATTGCGCTAAGCTTCCGAGGAGAGAAAGTTCTTGTTTGTTTGGTGCGCTCGTTGTATGGGTGAGTTGCACAGACTTTTTTACTTTCCTCTTTTCTTTTTTCGCTATGGATAACTGTTGTGTGCTTGCTTCAAGAAGGAAATATTCTTATTCGCAGTCTCATATATTTGCATCTCGAATCAGTATATTTGATGACGTAACGAACGATAGAAGAATTTGACAACGGTATGCGTGGCACAGGAGAGACAGAGTTGAGAATGCGCGAAGCAAATGTAAACAATTGTTTCGAGTCTCTCAGGAATCTCATGTTATGTATGAAATTCTAGTCTGTAATTCTCATTTATTTCACAAATAATACCAATAACATTAATTCAATAAGAATACTATACATTTTACTTCCTCAATGAATTTTTACACAATTGTTTTTTTAAATACAATTAAGTTGCATTTTTTTAACGGTTTGTGATGTTGAATGGTGGAAAATGGATGCGTCAAAGGTTGATTATATTCGAACGTGTCAGCAGTATCAGTAATTTTATTCGTTGATATTACTACACAAAGCGAAGTGCATTAGTAAGAAAGAAGTAATAGTGTGCGACGAAGGTCGCAGTAGAGACACGTGGCACGCTCATCTATTTAGTCGTGTATTGATTCACTACGCATATATAGTGTCGCCATGTTGGACAGCAAACCAACGACATCACCGATCCGACTCTCCATGCTTATTTCGCAAATTTTATCGTACGGGATCGTACTGATTCGTGTTCTTAAATAGCAGTGGACTTGCGGTAAATCAATTTAACAGATGAAATAGTAGTTATCGGATACTGCGCCGAAATTGCGTCTGTTCGAGAAAGATTAATCCATAGCTATAAGGATCTTTATTGATAACATTTTGGAAGAGTTCGAAAGAAACTGTTTTAATCGAGTAGTATTTGAGGTAATTTTAAAAAATGGTTACTTTACAGAGCGAGAGAAGAGTATAAAACACGGAGAGAGCCCTGTGGAGCCAATAAGCAGCTGCAGGGATGAACATGGCTTTGTGCCAACGGTTGGCCGCTGGGGAAGCGAATGGCCAAGTTGACTCGAGACGGCAGAAATATGGTGCCAGCCAAGGGGGCAGGCCCGTGGGCCCTGGATCAAGGGTGTGCCGCTACCCCTGCCGGTTTGGGCCCATTATGAGTCACCAGCCCTGACCGTGCCAACGGTCGAACAGTACGAGGAACTAGCAGGCAGCGTTGAATTAGAAACGCAACACTTACTGCGTGAGCATCGCTATGATACCATCGGCAACTTTCTTAAGTGAGTATATTAATGTATGATACAACTCTGGTAATATCTGCTAATTATTTTAAATAATTCGATCGGTAATAAACATTTGCAATTAACAGGTTTTACAAAGACTATGTTGCAAGTGGTGAAAGCGTGTTGGACAGATTTTATCGGAAATATCAACCGCTCATAACTCAAGAACATCATACTTGCGTGGGCTTGGGATTTGAGTTACTACATCGGTTAAGAGGTTTAAATGAAAGATTTCCCGGTATAGCAAGCGGCCTCTATTTGGTGTCCTGTGAGGAGGTGTGTTCAACATTTTATACAAATTTTAATGCAGTTCTCATAGAGTTATAGCGTGGTCGTAAATTAACGGACCGAGTGGCGACATCGATTAATACTACCTTATCTCTCTCTTTATTTATTAAATTGCCGTTCCGACGCTCATAACATGTTTACCTTACCGCTCGACTGATTTTAGCACCACGTTATATTTCTGCGACGACTATATCTATATTACTGGTATATGTATAACATATGAAATTCATTATGGGGTCGTTATAAGTTGTTCTGGTTGTTCAGGAAATTCTTTTTACATTAGTTAGGACAAGTATTTATTTAGAAAATTTGTATCTTAGACTATTGGCAACATTGCTAGTTATGTTGGTGGACCACCCGCTGCAGACAGCGGTGAAAAAGAACATGTACTAGTGTGCCTGAAGATTGATATTAACGGGCGACGAGGTGTAATGCTTCTTGATCCTGGATATCATGTAGCCCGAGTTATTACTGTAATGGAAGATAAGTTATACCCACATACAGGCTGGTTCGTTCAGTCAGATGAACAAGATTGTAAGAAAGAGTACAACTACTTTCTATGTGCTAATGATCTTGATTATGTCGAATGGCATGAGAGAAAAACTCAACCCAATGCCTTGGAAAGAACACAAGTTGCTCTAATATACGTGGCGAGACCATATTTAACTGCTATCGATGTTACGGAACGTAGAAATTTGGTTTATAACTTCAGAAGTCTCCTTGCAAGAGATACGAAAGGTCACGTCACTGCCGGCATATATTTCCCTGTTACACTAGACATGAACAATGCACAGACTTTTACAATTTTTTATCAAACCAGCAATGGTAAAAAAAGGATCAAAATGGCGTTCAGCAAATTCTGTAGTTCACCGAAGGTAAAATATCTTTAAACGTAGTAAAACATTGTGTACGTACGTCTAATTATTCAGGTCTAAAGAGTAAAATGTTAACCTCAGATTGATCCTGATGCAGAGGAAAAAGAAATCATTGGAGAGTGTGCTCGACAGTTAAGTTTGCCGCAAGAAACATTGGAAGATCAACTTTCCGCTCTTGCTGTGGTCATGAGTGATTCAGCCTTTGTGGCTGAATTACTGGCTATTAACACCAGAATCAACACTTTAGCAGAGGACAATTAACAGATGTCAATCCACCCTGAGTGGTGCGAACGGGATAAAATATATCGTTATTTTGCCGGCTTTCCTCTTACTTTAATTTTTCTTTTGTTTACTACCATATTAATGCTTTACTACGTATTGTAAAGGTTAATTTTATTCTTGTTACAATATAGAGAGCTTAATATTTTTAAGAGAAATCTTAATAAAAACATATTGTATTTTGCGCAATAATATTGAATTTGATCAATGAAGATGTTAACAGGGTATGTTTTTTACAATTTTTGGGGACTTACTTCTTGGTATTTAATAATGCTTGGTATCACTTATACATTCTCCTTTCTTTTTTTTTTTTACTATTCTTTATATATATCATTAGGATTAATTGAAGTTTTAGAAATACACGGGAACTCAAATGTATTCACTAAAATGGCGATAAGCTAAATTCAATTACTGCACTTATGTAGAACTTCATTGACATTTCTTTGTATTAGGGGTGCTTCGTATTAAAGTTTTTCTTCTTATTTTTATTGCTAAACCGGGATTCTGAATTATACTAAATCTGTCGTTTTTACTTGAATAAACAGTGACAAAAGAAACTATTATACATAGTTGTTTATTTACTGATAAATACACTACCCCAAAATATGTTCCTTCTTATATTTGGCATTGTCGAGTATATTCCTGAAGAACACATTTTAGCGATTAAATATATTTTTGTACCAAAGCAATACACCTAACAGATGAATTTTGTTTGAACATAATTTTAGAGAATAAGTCTTCTATAAAAATAAAATACTTCAAAACCTAGCGGATAATGGTTTGTTAATTGTTTTTCATTGTAAACAGAATACTTTATCGTGTCAGTTACTGCCATTACTTAAAACTAAACCGCAGGCGAAACAACGATCAATTATTAACAGTCCTCCGACCAAATATATATACGCATCCGAAGCAACATAATATACTTTTTACCCACTCTTACTCTCATACTTTTCATACAACATGTTATACTTTATCCCATAGGATCTCTACATATAATTATACTTCATTATCCACATAGATGCTAAGAAATAGTAAGTCTATGTGTAAAATGGAAAATACCTGCAGTGAAACCTCGGTAAATGCAGATACATTATACTTCAAATAACGATTAAATTTTCACCGTTGAATAGAAGCTGGAAAGAAATATGTTACAATTTATTTAAATACAATAAAGTATATGAGAAATTGTTTATAAAATGTTCTTTTTTCAAGTTGATCAGGATGCATATTTTTTTACATGTTTCCAATAAATTTCTTTAAGCAATGAATTTACCGAAGATTTGCAGTATCGCCAGAATATAGTTTAAATGATTTTAGTAGAAGATCTAAATATTACTATCTGATACAGCGTGACGTTTATTGCAGACTTTGACATCCGGTGTATGCTCGCGTTTTCGATTTGGTGTTACATTCGCAGTTGATGTTGATGTTGCCGTCGTTGATTTAGCTGTGGCAGGTTTGCTACGACTTGATGTATCAGAACTGTGGACATGGAAGCATTCAGAATTAGTAAGTTTTTGCTTGTCTCCATAGTTCAACAAGTGTAAAATAAATATTGCCTCGATGTTATGCGATTAGTTCATGTGTACAAAATTTTCAGAAGTATTTTTTTGCAAATGGTAGTACGGTTTTATTTTGCTTAGAAAATTTCATTAATTTAAAAAAAAACACGTATCAGTAAGTTAAGACGTTGAACAGAGATAATGTAGGATGAGGCGCAACGTATATACTTACGTTGCCCAAGTGTCACCACTGTATACTACGCTTTTACTTTATTAATATTTGCGGCTGTACCTGCAATACACAATATGGTATATTCCCATACCAATGTCTTTCTCTATATTACAAAGAACGTGAGATAAATGATAAATTATCACATATAACATTTTATAATAACAGAACTCCTTGGAAGAACACCAGCAAAGAAGAGAAAGATTTAGCCATGACAAAACTACTAAACCTGTCTGTTAATTAAACATGCAGCAAATGAAACTTACATCTTTTGCTACCATGTGCCAATACCAATACCATATACTATGTACTACATTACAATTGCATATTCTTTTACGGAAGACTGTTCTATGAGTATACTTAAATTATTATTGAAAATGTTGTCATGTTTACTGTATAAACACATGGATCAATATTCTCTGAAATATTGATTAAAGATCTTATTAAATAAGACACCAAGAGTCAGACTTACCTTAAGGCATGAGGAGAGGTGTGAGTTTTAGATGTAGGTGGTGATTTAATACCACGTCTTGGAGAAGGTGTCCATCTTGAAGAATTAGAGTATCGACTATGAAAGCATATAACAAGCTAATCAATACTACAAAAACGAAATTGCAACAAAAAGAGTGTGTAGAATTGAAACTACATAGAAATGCTTTAAAATTCCGCCGATTGTATTGTCCATATTCATACTATACAAAATGAAAAGAGAAAACTAAGTACAACATTGTATGATTTATTATGACACCTCTTTTATTTATTCTTATAATTTGGAAGTTATTACATGACTAAACACAGTATACTATTGTTTAGTTTTTGATGTACTATTTCACCATGGAATGGTTAACAACTTATTACCATAATGATGTATGTACATACAAATGAATAAATATTACATAAACAACAGTTTCAGGGAATAGTAGTGTACTGATTAAAATTTAATGTTATGTGGCAAGGAATACAAAAGTAAAAAAAAAATGTAAATGTCATAAAAATAATGTTAAGCAAATGTACCTATTTGACATGCTACACTAAACCAAGAGACACTAAAATAAATATTTAGTCATGCGAGATTTTATTTTAATGTGTGATACAGAATTTTAATAGGGAATGCATGAAGTGAGATAGAAGCGACAGCATGATGTGATCCTGTTTCTCCATTCACTTTTTTTTACTGGTTCGCCTTCTGGATTTCTTATGATAATCACTGTGTAAAGTCGAATTTATCAGTAACATTGCTTTATAAATTAAATGCAACAATATATTTTATAAGTCTACATTTAATATGCTATCACTTTACTGAAGTATAGAACAGTATTATATTTATATGTATAATCCTAGGAATAAATACATATTTATACTTTACTTTCCAGTTTCATGCTACATGCATCAATATTGTATAAAAGAATTGTGCTTTAGTATTTTGTAAATGTAAATTGATTTATAGACTTCTTAAAAAATTGTCCTACCTTTTAGTAAATATTTTCCCCAAGGTTTTTTATTATTACGTATATTATAAAGTTAATAGACTAACCTTCCGGATGGTCCAGGTAAAGCAAGTTGTCTATGGTCCGAACGGTTTCTATGGCCATGGCCACCATAATGAGAATTACCAATGGCACCAACTCCATGACGAGTATGAGATTCCCATTCATTATTGAAAGTTTCTGCTTCCTCTAAAAAAGACCATTTAAACATTGAGATTTATTTGGTGAAACAGCTAAAGCTTTTAGAATTAATGTAGACAAAAGTTAAGTACCTTCATCAAGATTGATAAATTCTTGACGTTCTTCCTGTTCACCACTACGAAGATTGTGTTCACGTTCCATAATATGTGCTCTCTCACCAATATGATGGCCAATGGCCAACTTTTTAACTCCAGTGCGAGAATCAGAAACTGTTTTCTTTGTTTCCTTCACACCTCCAGGAGCTGTGGTAGTTGACATTGTTTCCTGATACACCTGTGGATGACCATCAGGACCACTGGCCATTGTCATCACAGATCTTGAAGTAAAGGAGTGACAACCTGCATTAGGTGCCATATTATCCTAAAATGTAATAAACATAATATGATTACTTTCCATTTTCTGAATCTTTAGTAACAGGTATGTAGTAAATTTACTAACAAAGTCAGTAAAAATTCCACCCATATTAAATGTTGGCATTGGTGGAAATCCAAAAGGCATTATCTGAAGGTCATTGTGGTGGTTCCTAACGTTATGACTTCCATTTGTAATAGCATTCTGACCCATTATGCCAAATGGGTCACTGAACAATGAATTCATCATATCATTCATCTGTCTCATAGACCGCATTTGAGACCTACAATGAGAAATCAATAAGAATTTGACTATAACTTATTGAGTTGCAATAGAACCTCCATGATTTGTCCATATACACAAGTGAAATAGTTTTAATCAGCCATGTTATTGAAATAAGTATAAAAAAAAAGAAAGGAATGTTCATGAAATATGTCAAGTAAACAAGGATATAAAACAAAAGTATATCACTATGAAAAGTTGAAATTTGGTATGAAGTTTACACATGTTTTTAAACCTCAATTTTGAATTATATATAAAATAAGCATATTTATTGACAAATGTATCGAAATAACTTGCAATTATAACTTGTTAGGGGTTGCAACGATTTATGTAATAGACAACAAAAACGATCGATAGCGATCTTTTATTCGAAACATTACCTTCCCTTAGTAGTTGTACACAATCTCCGTAACGTTGTGCATAAATATATAATTCATGGGAACGTTTTAAAAGAAATAAGTAGGTAATAGTTAACAAATCATTTGGTGTACATTATATACGTATTAGAAAAACGTTACACGATATTTTTTTCACTCACCCGAAAAAAGGATCATCATCGCCTAAAAATGATCCGAACAAGGACATTTTGGAAAACAGTTGATCTGACACTGTTTCTAAAGAAAAAAACTCACGATCAATAGAGGAAGATCGAGTAATAGGAAACACTCTGCTCGTGTGAAACTGTACGAACTTATTCCTGTACGAGAAAATTCCGATACTAGAAACTTCTGGATAGTATGTAAACGTAAAACTGCGTAAAATAAATGTTCGAGAATACTTGACACCACCGTTTATTAATCTCAAAACGAACACGAACAAAATATGGACATAGTGACGACGTGTGCTTCAATCTAGGTGTATGTTTCCATGCAAGTTGGTACACCAAGGGTTAAAACTTAAAACTGATTTCTGCCCCATACAGGTAATTCGAGAATCACTAGGAAAAATTAATAATATATATACGTATAATGAATTTGTATCGTGACCTACATATGTATATACAACAAAAAGCGCAAAATACGATTATAATTCATATTTTCATGTGTAATGATAAGTATGCTATTTTATGAGCGTAATAACATTTGTAACATGGATGTGTCACCATCTACGACAAAACTCTCAAGTTATTAACCAATTAGTACTATATTTTTGTCGTCAGATGGTACCATGGCACACTATTGAACATAGCACCCGTTTTCTTGCATTTTATGAAAAAAAATCAAGTACATACCTATTAAGTATTAACAGACGATTCACTACCGAGAGTTGTAATCAGTTGTAATGTACAGTATCACTTTAGCAGAAGAATGAACGATTGATCCGAAACATCAGTTACGGTTTACACCAATCATATATTTCATGCTCAATTTCTCTGATCCATTACTTTTGGCGGTCGTGAATCAATTTAAAAGTATAGGTAGTTAATTGCAGTGTTCAATGACTTCGGTAATTCTTTTTTATTTCATACGTTGTGTAGTTAGCAACTCATTTGTAACTTATAAGTTTAGAATACATGTTATACTTGTGTTACATCGAATGTGCGGGTTCGTAAATATATATCTTTATTTACAAAGTAAATCTATATCATTACTGTGTAAATAAGTCTGATAAATGAAAGATTACGCATGCTTTGAACGAGTAATTTCATTAAATTACAGGGCGTCATAAAACTATTACGTATATATTGTCTATCTCGCTACAATTCTATAGCTTGGAAAATGCGTACAGTGCTAAATTTTATTGAATAAGATGTAGAATGCTTTATAAAACGGTTATCAGTGTTCAGATATTTCTTGTTGTTCACGTTATTGCCCTTTTTATTGATAACAAGGGTCTGTAGTTCATTATGCATATAAATGTTGCTGTTACAGTATGTAGCATGTGGTGTTTAATTTCGTTCACTTCTCTTATTATATAGAGTGTCTTTTAAAGAACGTAATGCGTAATACGACAGTATTAATACGTATTTTCGAAACACCCCGTATAATAACGCGAATAAGTTACAAAAAGACTTTATCGTTTGTTGTAGTTCTATTTTAATTACAATTCCCAGAACGATGTACACAATGTGAAAATATTTCCAAAGTATCGGTATCGTACGCTTACACTGTCTTTTCCAGATTATGAAAAAAATATGACAAACAACGAAATAAATTTGGAAATATACAGTCACTCGTATGTATGTGTCAACTTTGACAAGTCAATCGTGTGTTGCTATAGCCGTTTCTTTATTATACTAAGGTACAAGCATATGCTGATCGATAAGGTTTAATCGGTTCAGCTTCTCGTGTTATTGAAATTTCGATAAAATATGATTGCTATCAATCATTCCTTGAGTCGTGCATTAGATTGTATGGTAGCATTGCAGTATAATTAAAATGGGGTATAATCTTGAAAGTTATTAACAGTCGCCTTAGAAATAGATTTATCCTCTTAGATTCTGAAGCAAATGAAGCGAAGTGTTATCGCGCCGTCACCAACTGTACAAAGAATATAGTATTACTAAAAGAAAGACAGACATCGATTATGTATCGATCAATGACTAAATGCTTAATCATTGGTTGCAAAAGTGGAATCAATACACATAATATACCTCTACATATACATAGAACTTATTTTGTGAAACATTACATACAACAGTAGATTCTACGTCTTACATACTTCTAACTCCTGTGATTTTTTTCTACTGAAAGAAAATAATTTCTATCGATCTTTTTACAATTGTAATTATATTTGAGAATGAAAATTCTGAAGCATAAACTATACACATTAAGAATTCTATCGTTCGTACGCTTACATTAACGCACGCATCATTATATCCCGAGCATGCAACTTGTAAATTCTATTCCTACTTAACAATGGAATATTTTTTATACATATCTAATGAATACATTCAAATGATTCGACTGGTTTTAATTACAAGATGCTCTGGTAAAGTTATAAATAGCATTGAATAACGTAAAATAAATTAAATTCGTTTGCAACATTTTAAAGACTTTGTCCATCTGTAAAATAAACTACTTTGTACCTACTTCTAAGTACAAACATACACTCGTGAAATAAGTTTTTAACACGAAAGAAAGAAATGTGTCTTTACATTAAAAAACAAGAATAAATAGTGTAAAATATTGTTACTATATTTTTATTTAAATGCATACTATGATAGTATTCCTTTATTCTTTTAACGATTTAATTTAAACCATGATAAACACGTTCTTAAAAATACTAGATTATACATCATTATAAAAGAGACATTAAAATAACAACCAATTATTGCTGTACATGTAACATAAGAATACAAAATTAATAGTCATATATAACATTTTTTGTAACATAAGTGCAAAGGAGAAAGAAGATTACTATTAACAGAACATACAATTTCGTCTCAGAAGTAATGTACACACCACATTCATTTGTCTGATACCCTGGCAGTGTAAAGATAACACAACTGATACTCTAGCAAATAGTTACAACAAAGTAAATTACGTTGTAATTCAGAGTAAATATAGACTACAATTCTTCATTCTGTAGCCATACAATTTTATCACTGTTTATAATTAAAAACATTATACAGGTGAGACTGCACCACATCTACCAGAGTCATTCAACTTGTGAAAATCAATCGTTTTCGCCATAATTCATTGCAGCAGCATGCGCTAAAATAAAACTACATAAGCTACGGATTTTGGCAAGCTATTTATATATTTATAAATACGGATACCAACAGAGTTCCAATATGTTTAGTTCTATATTTATTTATATGCCTTGTTATAACGGCATCTTAAACTAGTAAGTTCAATAGAATATTCGACACTCATTCTGCATACTCTGTGATGACAATATTCTTTGAACAAATGATAACTCAACAGATGAGCATGTAACAGTTGTCAAGTGTGCAAGGAGATGTTATGAAAAATATATTTGGGTACAAAAACATAACTACTTTATAAGATCCACTGAAAGCAGGGTATGACTTAAAAAAGAATACATATAGAGTTGGATTAGTAATATCATCGACAGGAAATAACACGAAGAGGGAACAACCGATCAGCGTAGATCCGGATTATCGTTAACTTGTTTTTTGATACGTAATAATACTGTTGTATACCACTGATCTAACCGTGAAATTGAATCATATTCCTTTACCGCTTCTGTAAAACCTTCGAGGTGTTGTTCCTCGAGGTGTTCTATTAATGTCTGAAATGAAAATTGAAGCCTCTACTGTACCAAAATGTAAGTTAAAATTTCAATACATTTTCACTTTAACACGTTGATCGCCGACCGATTTTCTTGGATTGAAGATTTTAAATACAAAGTGTATCATAATAAAATAATATATGAAAGTATTAAATATTAAAATAAGCTGCATTGTCATACTTTTTTTTTATTCGAATTAACTTGCAATTAATTTCAATATCGCCGGTCATCACAGATCGATACGGCATTCACGTGTTAAATTTGAGTTCTGCATTATGTACTCTTATTAATAATCAAGACTATCATTGTGTTTCATACCTTTATCAATTTGTACTCCCTTGAGTCTTGAAACGCAGGGTATTGTTCTTGATAACGCTCGATTGCGTGCTGTGCATTTAGTATATCAACGCATAAGTGACACAGCGCCGCTCGGAAGAAATACTCTTTCGCGCTGTATTTCAAGAGTGAACTTTCTAAGGATGCAGAAGCGACCTGGAAAACATAAAGGATAGTTTCACAAACTGTTATTTTCTAATAAGTACTACTCAAAATACCATGTATGTAATTTAACACACCTGTTCATAAATTTGAATAGCCTTATCATAATTTTCCAGTTGAGCAGCATACTGTGCAACTTTCAGAAGACACTTATTGGCAGAGGAATTGCTTTCCTCTCCACGAAAGTAATCAGCAGCTTGTTCATAGTGATGAACAGCTCTCTCAAGATCTACAGCGTCAGTTTCATACATTTCAGCTATACTTTGATGATGCTTAGCTGCCATTGTAAATCTACCCATATCAGTATAGATCTCAATTGCTTTTAGCAAACAGCTAACAGCCTCTGGAAGTAAACTTGTGTTAGAATTGAAACTTTTCTCTGTGATGTAAATAAATTAGTAGACTTAAAATACAAGTATACCATTTATATTAGATTTCTTAAAGCAATTAGCAGCATCCACATAATTAACAGCTGCATCATGGCGGCTGCCCGCTTTCACGTGCAATTCTGCTGCTTCGAAGAAAGCACTGCCAGCTGAACTCCACTTCTTTGCCATTTTGAACATATTTGCGGCGCGTTGATAACATTCTACAGCTTCTTCGACTCTTGAGGATCCTCTGCCATGCAACAATGTGACAATATGTAAAAGTGATCATTAACAAAGTGACAATACTTTAACTTGAAATTTCAATTTTTAGAGGAAAAAAAAAACGTAGCTCACAGAAACCTTTAAACGCTAATGAAAATTAATACTTTCACGATTCCGTACGATGTATTCTTAATTTGGTTTCGACACGCTATATCACGGCTGGATGGTAATTGCTACATATATACAGAAGTGCATACACGAAGAAACAGTGCATCGAAGGATTGAACAAATAAAGAGAAACATACGGCAATGAAACGAAATATTCTGTAAACAGGTAACGAGAATCCAAATCTGATCTAATCGGTGAATCATAATAAATAAGTAATGCGAGCCGAGATGTGTCGTAGATTCAGTGTCGGACGAGTTCAAATAAATCGATGTGGATAAACTTACCCGAATAGTGAGCCGAAGAAACCCTTTGAACTTAACTTCTTTTCGGCCTCGGCCAGCAATTGCATTGCTTTCTGTTCGCTGTCAGCCATCGTCTCGTAGAATTCTGACACGCAATAACTCAAAATAAACGTCTCAAATCATGAACCTCGAACGAAAATTCACCTCTTACTGCCTCTTACGAGCCGCGACGTCACTAAAGTCAATGAAAGTGAATCAAGTGTCATCGGTAACAGGCTGGCCAACATCGAAAATAGCCTCAGCGAATTTAGGACCCGTTCACAATAACGGTTCGTAGTCCATGGCATACAATTCGTTCTCCCTTTGTTCTTTAAAATTCTTTATTCGATAATTCAACTTCAATACTTTTAATAATTGCTCTACCAACAGAAGAATATATATTACAATTCTCTGTGTAGAACAAACTAAATACGTTTGAGAATCAGATAAAACGTGGATTTTAATTCCATACAATTCATAATCGCAGAGTTTCGAATTTGATTAACGGTTGGTAATAACGGCGCCAAAAATTACTCTCTGTTCGGAATAACTTGACAACGTTCGAAATAGATAGTGTTGTCGACTTAAAGAGAAATATTAGAAGAATTCAAAGGGCTATCAAGAATGTCGAGTGTACACAGACAGGCGTTGAATTCGTTGCAGCCTGGTGCGCAAAACGCGCTCGTAATCGGCATAATTATACACAGTTTTAATATGAAAACACTCGATGCCACGAGAACGAGATGTACGGATTTTATGTATCTTTGTCAGATAAAACGAATCGTTAAACTATTATAGTTCTTTCTAATTTAGTTACGTTTGTTCTTATTTGTTTTCACATTACTTGTGTATATTTAACTTTTTTGTATGTTCAATGAAGACGTTATTATTATTATTTCTAGTTAACCACGGTGAACGCGGCGTGTGGACATTCACGTTACGCGATTCCAAAGAGGATATGATAAATGTGACAGTATGGGGTAGTGTTCAATTCGTGAAAAAATTGTCTTCGAATTTTCATGTGGGCAGCATAGGTTTGTATCGAGTTGAAATCTACTGAATATAAGCAGCTTTTGTCATTTTGGATTGTTTGAATTCAAATTCAACAATATAAAAATACTTCAGAAATAGTAGGCCAATCACGAGATCATCGAGTACTTTTAAACTGCTGTTATATACGAAACATTCCGATCTATATGTAAAGATGAATTAATTCAATCAAAAGCATATTTGAATTTGTTTTAACTTGATTATTCGATATTCGACTCACAGTGGAAGTGATTAATCCGAAAGTGGTGGAACGTCGACCAGAGGATAGGAACGAGTTATTTGTCCCTTCCGTGTCCAGTCGGTGCAGTTTAACAGTGAACGAGGGCAATGCGCTGGTGCAAGCACACGACGCACCAACACGCTCACAATACGAACCCTTGCTCATGCTCCCTATTAAAAACCTAACCGGGCTACGATGCTTGAAAAGCATTTTTGAGAACCTGGAGTCACTGCGCGATCAATATGTCGAGGTCTTGGTCGTTGTTACATTCGTACGTTTCCATTCGAATAGATATGAGGGGATAAAATTAAAGATTTCGCACAAGCTACGCTATTACTGTATCACGACGTACATATAATTTTTTATCAAGGTCATCGACAAGTCATCTCATTGGACATAAACATGTCTGTTTTTTTTTTCATTGTCATTAAAATGATCGATGACCTTAAAGATGTTAGATAAAGGACTTATTTTTATACTTATTTTTGTTTTTTTTGCTGAACAATTGTTAGGTGAGTGATATTCGTAACATAATCACACGAGATGGAAGGAGCATCAGATTTCGCAACTTCGAGGCGGTGGATGGATCCACGGACGAAGTGGTAGCATTGGTTCTTTGGGATAACGAGTGGATCGAACGGGCCGCGTTTTGGGAGCCCAGACGAACCGTTCTTTTTCTTACGGATGCCCGTATTGTTTATGATAATTTTAAGAAAAAAATTGTCTTATCGCTAGGTAGTAACTTGAAAGAAAAAGAAGTAATTACTTATGCGTAAATTTAACGACATTCATAATGCAACGTGTTCATAAACTTTCAGTCAGGAAAACTCTGATTACCGAAAACCCTGATTTGCCGCAAGCAACCACCGTCAGGGATTCGGTGAAATACTCTGATCCAGATGTAATGTCTGGAAGTTTCTTCGCAACGCCTAATCGTAAGGATAAAAAAGAATAATGTTCATTCACGCGTTCCGAAAGAGAACGTTTGATCTTTCAATTTTTTTTTATCCTGCCAGCGAACACTATCTCCACCGTAATGACCATACAAGACATATCGAACAAGTTGAACAAACAGCCGAAGCAAGGAGACAGAATTCAGTTTGCCGTGATTTTAAAGGCCTACGTAATAGACATAGATGTCGACAGCTTGAATCCCGGAATCATATCCAGAAGATGGTTCACTCATTTTCTTCTTATCGCAAGCCGACATTTCTTTTTAATCATATTGTTTCATTTGCTTTACTGTCGTTTTTCATAGCGCGTTATGCAAGAGGATCGTCCTCAAAGACGAAGACTCGTGTATGAACCTTGAGTGCCCATCGGGCAATGGATCTCGCGTTCCTATGAACGTAATGAGCCTTAATTTAAAGGTAAATCTGAAAGACGACACAGGATACCTTATTGGTTGCAAATTATCAGGAGATGTGGCCGAACGCGTCCTTGGTTGCACGACTGCCGAGTTCCAGGTGGCTATAGACAGTATCAGAAAGTTGTTGCGTGCATTTTGTCGATACACGTGTTTTTAAACTGAGAGCTTCGTGCACTTCAGGCAATGAAAATTCCTCAACGTGAAGACTTGAAATGGAAATATGCGTTAGAGACATGCGACATTCGTTTGCACATTCTTGGACCAACGTCTGTCTTTCCGAATGCCGTTTATAACATCCTTTCAATCTGCAGAATTGAGGACCAAGACGAAGACGAAGACATGCAGCTACTTAATGACTGTGTCGGCACAAAAAAATTCTAAATGGTTCTAAATGGTTTATTAATGAGTTACTGTTTTTACGAAATATTTTAATCTCATAAAATTTGATAACCAACAAAGCAGTTTGTAATATCCTGTTTTTATAGTAGTATATTAGAATAATTGGAGAATTTCGGATACAGTTAAGAAAAAATAAAAGACATTTTGAAGTTACATCCGAATATACATAAATTTCAATCAGTTGATCGTTGGGATTGTAAACTTGATATGGCGTATAGTGTTTGTATGTAAACATTGCGCGATGGATCTTGCAAAATATCATTGTTAAAACGTGTGTTCCATGAATCGATTCTTAGGTCTTTTTTTATAGTTTTTATAGTTGTATTAACTCTAGCAAAGAAAGATGGAAGTAGATGTTCCTTCGAAAGGAAGCGCTATCGAGGTTATGAGGGAGAATGTAAGGGAATTAACTCATGCGGAAAGAAAAGAGTACCGTATGAAAATATTGAATAAGAACCGCGTGGCTTTGGGTAAGATCGTGCTGGATTCATCTTTTACAACGAAATTTGTTGTTGAAAAGGCAAACGCGCTTAAAAAGAAGCCATTACCAGTCGAGGAGTACAAACAATTACAAAATGCTCTTATTCAGGTTACTGTTTCTGTTTTTGTCGTTTACAAATAACAATCGCAATTGGACTATGTACTATCATGTTTGTATATTTTTATTAATGTAACTCTTTTTTTTTGTCATCAGAGCGAGGAAAATGTGAATTCATTTCTGAAAGTAAATAATATATTGTTTGCTTTGGTGCGTGATTTTTCTGGTAGTAAACCAGCTTTACAATTATCTGCCATTAGTTGTTGCTGTAATATAGCACTTGGAAATGCAAAGGCTTGCACATCATTGACTAAAAGTATTGCACCATATCTTATTACAGAATTAGAGAGTTTGAATTATCCTTTATTGGTGAGCACCTATATTTTGTACGTGGAAAAAAATAATGTAACTAATATAATTTGTGTTGGCAGGATGTTTGCATATGGACAGTGGGAAATTTAGTGGCTGAAAGCAACAAGGCTTTTGAAATACTTCATGCACAAGACTGTTTGAAATATATTATATCATTAATCCATAGTTGTGATAATATTATCTTACCTTCAGTGATATATGCAACTATGCACTATGTTCATATTGGTTTTCAACATATTACGTAAGAACTACTTTGTTTTTATTCATTTTGGAGGCTACAAACATTTGTAATGGTACCTATCAATATTCTTTTAGTGAAACTGAAATGATTGAACTTGTTAAAGCTAGTGCAGAAAGAAATCTGAATTTTGAAAATTCATACTTCAGTTGGCTGCTAGCATTGTTATCTTCACATGTTGCCTGTAATACATATTTATACAATACAGTACCTTTAGTAGTGGATTATCTGTATCAAAATATTACTAACAATATTGCTGCTGTAAAAGAGGCACGTGTCTAGTATCAATATTTTTGTAGATTTGTATGAAATGTATAATATCAAGTGTTTCTTTGCTTTATTTTAGATCACAGCATGTATCAGGATATTGGCGAATATGATCTGTGAAAAGTCTGGCCAGTTGGCTAAAGTTCTTTTGGAAAATCTAAAATATACAGAATCTGATTTAGAGATGTTGTTAAGCACATTACTTTCATGTCAATATGTACATGTTAGAAAGGAGACTTTATGGTTAATAGGTAGTTTTAAACAATTTATTGTTACAATAGATAACGGTCGTCAACGTTTCAACAAAAATAAATAATTCTTTCAGGCAACCTTTATAATCATAGCTGTACCAATATTAAAAGTATTGTACAAGATATTCTACCCAGATTATCATCCCTCGAACAAGCAGTTTTATCTGTGACACAACAAACTATGACAATAAATACTGATTTAACCGTCTGAACAGGTATATCATACTTTACAACAAATTGATCACGATATTTACATATGTATATATATCTATATATCTAAAATTATTAATTTTTACTGGCAAAACACCTTTTCAAACTTCATATTTTAAGAAACTCGCATACAGTACTTCGATAAAAAAATATTAAAATGATTACTATACAATATAAACTACGTTTCTTCGATGATTAATCACAACCCAATAAATCCGTTTTAATAACTCATTTTAACAGGGATAAATTGTCGTGCACCTATGGAAGAATGGTCGCCCCTTGTAGTGTCTTCTATACAGGGCACTCTCACTAGATTGAAATAAATGTGACCCATAATGTTTGCTGTTGGATGTTTGCTCGCTTTTAAACAGCGATATAGCGCATCGTCGCAGGCACAGTGCGATCTACAGAAGGTAAGAATAAGATTTATCCATCTTACGATAGACTGCGCTGCCGTACCACGATAATGATACATGAATTATATGTATAACAAAAGGCGTAAAATAAATTGTATTTTTCATACTTAGTGTACAAGGAGTAGTTGGTGAGATTGTATCGTGTTTGTTGAGCACGAACTTTGACAGGACATAGGTCGTGGCTACGACAGCACCTAAAACGAACAACATTTAGTTACGAATAAAAGAAGAGCCTGTTTAATATCGATATTAGACACTGTAATTCGTCTGTTCGTCCTGACCTATCAATGTCCGCTTCTTGGCCTAAATCGTGATAGCTCTCCGCAATGTCCCCTGTGCCGCACCATTTTGTTCCTGCAACGGTACAATGCAAGTTGTATCGCTGGTTTTCTGTATGAATACATGCAGCAATTTGAGAAGTTCACCTGGAAGGATGCCCGAAAGGAGAGACAAGGAATTGGTCACGACCCGACTACCTCTGCTCAGAGTACTCGTCGTAGTTGAAGACAGAACGTCGTGCTGTATTTTATCTAGCAGCTCGCACTGCTGCATGAGCTTCGTTATTTCGTAGAAGGATACTTGCTGTGGAATCGTTGTTGCCGATAGGTTTCTTAAAACTTCATTGGCCTCGTCTTGTTCGCTGAAACGTGTTACTTTCTCTAGATATCCGTACGGTAACAGCCCAGATAGCATATGACCCCGAATGACGTCTTGAAGACGGTTTAAAGGATTTTAGGTTTAGACCTAAAATAGCCATAAAATGGGCGTCTTCAAGGCGGCATACGCTGTCTGGGAGAGAATGTTCAAGTTTCTATCGAACTGTGTATCGCTGTTGTTCGCAACTTATGGGATATCCCTTTCAGATCGGATAGGAAATACTCACTACACTTCAATCAGGTTGCAATTGTGTAGCTCATTGTTGGCGCCGATTTCCACCACTGCGATCGTTTGATCATGATAGTAGACCGCTGTTATCTCATCTATGACGGGCAACCTGGTCCTTGGCGTGACACCGCTCAGCCCCTTGAACGGGTTCTTGAAGAATAGCGGCTGCTGCACGCTGTTCGAACTTATTGCTACCACCAGAAACACTACCAAGCCCCGAAAGCACATGTCGGTCTCTAATATTACACTACAGCAAAAGGACACTCTGTCGCTTCCCGATCGCGTGATCAAGTTTTATTCGCATTCTGGAGATTTGTCCGCCGGAAATCGTTAGATCATCTCCACGAAGATTCAAGGAAACGGCCACGAAGAGCATGTATTACATCATTGATTCGATCACGAATCGTATCGTTCGTAAGTAGATCTGATCACCTTCGCCTGGTCTTGGTTTATTTACATGGTCGCCCCGACACGCTTATAGTGCGACAAAAACGCGATCACCTTCAACTCTCCGTTCCATATGATATCAACCCTGCCGTCCATAATCTGAAAGAAATCTACGATCAACACGAAGCATTCTCTTCTGGATTTTGGAAAGCGCGTAAACTTATGCGCTGCGATAATTTTTGTATCGAACAGAACAGGTGGCTAAAGGAAATACAATTCACTTGTTCCGTTTCTCTAGAATGTTTCCCTTTAATTCGAGTAACTCTTTCGGATTTCCACTATCCAAAACGTATATAAAAAGAAAACTAATCTGAATTTTTATATTAAACTAACACTTCACGCGTAGCTCTCTCGAAAATGTTCACCAATTTCATCCGACCAAGCTTATAATCGTACCTGATGTCGGTCTCCACGAACCTTTGTCATTCTCGCCGTGTAATTTACGTTCGTGTACAATTTACTTCATTCTCCGCTAATCGCATTTATGAGACAATTAAAAACATCACCGCATGAACATGCAACGAATACAAGAGCCAGTCGGAATTCACGTTACCGGAAACTTTCTGGAGCCTATGGTCAAGCTAAGGTGTTTCCTGTGTGAATCTTGCGGCTTGCATATCTATAATGCACGCGCCAGCGTGTCTGGAAGTTGGAACGTTTTCCTGGGCACACCGATCGAATCACGGATGTATAAAGACGCGACACGTTACGGAAGACCCCTGAAAGAGCGTGTCGCTGGAACGTGGTACGACGCGCAGCGAGAACGACACTGGCCCCTCTCCTACCGCAGTAAACATTTTTAAACTTATCGAGCAGGCACAACTTGGAAGGGTACACCTGCCCACGGTTTCCCTCCTTCCATTCCCATTGCTTTATCACGACGTTACAAGGTATTTGGCAGAGAGGATATACGCGTGCTACGTATCGGGGGGACCCACATTCAGGGAGACTAGGACGAAGAAAGTAGGACGAAAAGTGAAGAATTATACGGCTAGTGTACACACTCACACACTCATACAGAGTTCATTCAAATGTGTTTTTGATGACTTCGCGAATTCGAAAAGAGATTCAGTATATTATCGATCAATTTATTATCCGGAATTTGGACTGTTTAACAAACGAAATAGGAATGCGGTCAATCAATCTACATTCCGATCGATTAGTCATTGATCGCTCTCGTAGGAAAGTTACAGCGTTCTCTCAGCTAGTCGCTTAATGTTTCCTTCTTTTTCGTCCGTTGGGTTATTCTGGAACCGAACCTGTGTACCGTGCATTTTTGTTCCGCGGCGATAGTAAGTACTTGGTAATTACCCACGATAAGCGATAAACATTCAGTAATTTACAAGTCATTATAGAATGCGGCGATAAGCAAGAATATGGTGGAACGAAATTTTCTGTCGTTAAGACTGGCTGGATTTCAAGGGTTGCTGCTCGTGGGACGACGGGCTTGTCTTCGTTGCGGTGTTCACCGGATACTGATTCCCGATCCGGGTTGTGCTCAGCGTGATACTAATAGGCGTAGCATTCGAAAGTTGCTGGCGAACTGGGCATTGACGATAGCCTGAAACGGGGAAACGTATGAATAATTAAATCAGCTTAATGTAATGTGCTCGTTGGTTATGTTATCGTTGATATATCATTAAATAGGAAACCCGTTGAACTTTTCGGATAATCGGTCAGACAGCCCAGATAGCACATGACGCCTTGAAGACGGCTCAAAGGCGCCTTAGACCTAAAATAGCCGTAAAATAGGCGTCTTTAAGGCGTCATGTGCTGTTCGGGATTAAATAGAAGTACAGACAAAATCTTTTGTATCTTTTCTTCAGACTATAATAAAACCAATCGATGCGCGTCTGGACCTAGAATCGCGTGTAACTTGTCCTTTACCGGCATGATGGGGGCCGGAACAGTGGCAACAAATCGGATTGTTCCGCGGCCTGGGACAGAACTCGACGCTGTGCGGTTCCCCGCATCGAACGCAACGGGGCAGGTGTCTGCAATTGGCTGCCATGTGCCAGAAACCCTGGCATCGATAACACTGAAGAACACCGTCCCCCGTTTGGAAGTTCGTCGCCTCGAGGAAATTGCTGACCATTCCCGGTCCCGGCTGTAGGGATCCCCCGCCGTTTCCAGTCCCGCCGCGCCACCAACGTTCCGGGATCGCGCTGAATCGGGCAGCGCCGAAGAATACCAAGCCTTGACGTAAAAGCAGCTCGTAATGCCCGGCATCGAGCACCTGGTGAGAATATTTAAACGATACCGGGAACGTCGCAGAATCATTATGAATGGAGGAATTTAGGTATGTACATCCACGAGCAAACTCGGCTTCCGCTAGGGAAAAAAGTTGACGTAGGAGAAGGGCCTCTTACCATACTCCTACCTGTTGGTATTTGGAATTACTGAATTTTATGCCATATTAACATTCGATTTAACATTAATTTCAGTACCTGGAATAAATTTACCAAGCGGTAGGAGATTTTCATTCTACGCCGCTTTTTCCCCTACTGGAAACCGAGTTTGCTCGTGAGTGTATGTGTATACATGTACCTCGACGCGAACGTATTGACGCCAACGTTCGACGCTTCCCGTCGCGATCCCCTGCTTCGACAGGGCGGAATTGATGTCCTGAAGAGGAATTGCCCAGGGTACGTCACGCAACAGCACCGCCTGCCTGTACCGCGAGTCCTTCGCCGAGAATCTGGCCACCTAACGCAACCGCGAAACTCGTCGATTACTCTGTCAATCGTTAGCCCAGATAGCACATGACGCCTTGAAGACGCCCATTTTACAGCCAGTTTAGGTCTAAGGCGCCTTTAAGCCGTCTTCAAGGCGTCATGTGCTGTCTGCGAGTTTTTTTGCTCGCGATGTAAATTGAAAAAAAGTGGGAGGAAGAGAAACATTGGGATTCCTATTGTGAAAGACGTCGCGCATCGAAAACATTCTCTCCAGGCGACGCGAGATTTAACGGACGGTTGTGCAAAGCTAGTCGTCTCCATTCTTCCGTCTGTCTAGGTTTCTTACATAAGAGAAAGCGAAGAGGAAAGCAGACCGTTTAAGAGAGGGGGGAGGAATTTTTTGTTTTAGATCGTATAACTTCGACATGGCGGGGATACTTGTACGGGTCCTTCGAAAACTCGCGCCAAGTCGCCGCGTTGCAGAAGCTTCTCAGCGTCAACCTCCCGAGCGAACGCAGCGATCAGACCGCAGGGTGTTTCGGACACGTGCCACGCCGCCAGGGGTTCCGACACACGGATCACATCCTCCAGATTCGAACGTAACAGCTCGCCAACTGATGATATTATTTTACATTAATTTTAGTCGAAATAAAAATATTAACAAAAGTCTGAATGGTTTACTCGTTGACGAACGATTTCATGACGGTGTTACGTATGAAATGAATGTTACAGAAAAAAAATTTCCAAGAAACACACACACACACACACATACACTTGGCGCAACGAGTACCGATTACATCAGTCCCATGGACTGGTCCGAGCAAGTTGCGCGTTTTTTGATTCTGCTGACCGAGTGTGTATACGCAAAATGAAAGCTTAGTTTTATAGAACGAGTTGCGCGTAACACACAAGATTCGAATCCGGTGATGTAATACAGTATGGGTATATAACTATGTAGCTCCGAGAAAGGCTGGTTTTCGTCCGATGGAATTTCTTGTACGAGAGCCTGAATTATATAATTTATCGTGTTGAAACAGAAAAGTGTGACGACTGTTTATGCAATCGGAGGATTCGCGAAAAAAAAAAAAAATAGGAGCGGACGCGGTTTGCCACCTTGCGTTCCTTGCACTTGGCCTTGCGGGCCAACGGCACGCGATATGTAAAGGGAACACGTGAACTCTTCTTGATCGGAAGCACGTGGTCGATCGTCGCCGTTTTCAGACGTGTTCGGTGCCGAGATTGTGACTTGCAGCTTCGCATCCCCCTTTTTATCCTCCTGAGGGGACTCCTCCTCCATCTTGTGCACTTTGTGCACCACCCAACGAACCCCTAAAAGAATATTTTTATTTCTTGGTGGAAATCTTTGTAATTTTTATGCGAAGAAAAAAAAAAGAATTGTCCCAACATAAGAACAGTGATTATTTCGTTAGACGGATGTCTGCGTAAACTGGACGCCATGCGATGACTTACTCAACAATTAACCGGTTAGTAATTGGGTATATGGGTAATACGGTTACGGTTTACCGAATACGGGTTAATTGTGTTTTTCTTTTTATTATTGCACGGCATAGACGCATAGTTGTACGGCGGAGTAATAGGTTAAAATTGTTCTTATCGTAAGTGTGACGCATGAGTATAATAAAGTTGCAGAAAACGACCGATAAGTTCAACATAATTGATAGGAAGTTCGTTTCTGCCCATTGACAATCCCTCGAGTACAAGACTTGGTCGATTTGAAATGCGGTCAAAACGACGATTTGATATTTCGATGTTTCACAATCAAATATTCCCTTCGCCCGATTACCGTTTCCCAGCCGCAATGTCTCGTGCCAGATAATTTCTGGCAACGAACGAATCACCTTAAACGTTTCCTCTGCTCGTTCTGTTCACGGGAGAAGGAATCTAGGACCGAAGAAGACATGGCCCAATGCTGGAGCCATTAAGCGGCTTCTTTCACGATCGCAACAATATCGACTCTCTCTTTTTTCCGAAATTGAAATTTCTTCGGTAGGAATTTTTGCTCGTTGACAGGATCGTTGACGTTAAACGAAATCGATTTTTATCTTGATGATTATTATAGAAATATGTAAACGATAATAGTGTTCTGGTTTGATTTATTTACTTTTGAAAATCGAAATTCTTCCAAATCCTCCGGTCGTTGACGGAACAACGCTATTCCTCCCTCTAGTGCCACTAAATGAAAGCACGTCACTGTTCAGCTATTTGCATTCTTGATAAGAACTCTAGGAGACCTGTATTATCTATCAGGGACAGTCTAGTATCAAACTTTCAATATGTACACGTACATACGGATTTGATTTTCAGAACAATGTTGATCCGTGCAATTATATTATTATCGCTTTATCGTTTCCTTATTAACGCTACACCTATAACGAATTTCGCAAATTGTTCATTACTACTGGTTTCTATCAGATTATTAATGAAGTAAAACATCTATGTTATCTTAACGATATTTCTTTCCACATTTGCAAATCAACATTTCGCGAATATGTTTCGAACGTGAATCACGGTGCCATCTTGTTAACCCTCAAGAGTCGCCGGAATTTCCGGCCCGGAAATGCGTTCGTTGCGGTTCTCGCAAAAACTTACTTCCTGCTTGTCAAAATGATGTATTTTATAATTTTATTTAATTGTCAGTTTATAAATTCACCCATAATTTGTAGCAGCAACATATGTAAAAGAATACACTGTCATTGGTATTCATAAATGGAACTTATCATGGTAAGGTCTAATGAATGAATACATATACTGCCCACAAAGGATTAACCCCTCTTATTTTACGTTTGATCCCTTGAAATTTATATTCAAAAGAACATCATTAATAAATTCCTTGACATAAACATTTTATTATAATGTATTATCGGTATTCGTCATAAAAAAAATAGTGAAACAGATTCAAATATACTTTAATCTAATCTTAAATATTAGTTTCCTAGATTACAATATTCGAAATGTTATTTCTCGTAACGATTACGATTTAAATTTTCTCACTTACAATCGTTACGATAAGGAATGATAAAATGAAAGAGGGGAATAAAGGAAAAAAAATTCATGTTTGTATCTGGTGCGCTAGACCAGGCCTGTTCAACATGTGGCCCGCGGGTCATTTCGCCAGACGACGCGGTCCCCACCATCACTCAGTCCATACCCCACTACTCGCTTGCGCTGCGATGCGATCGTGGGGCAAGAGGTACGTGCGGGTAGGAATTTCTGTAGCGTCAGAAGTGGGGACAGTCAGATCATGTACACACGCTTTCTTGTCACTACATCGTCGGGCTTCTTGTGGATATGGAGGGGGGTCATTCCCCTCGGCTGAAAGAGCAAGTCCGTAGGGGCGATTATCGATTTTGGCCCGCGGGCCACAAGTTGGACACAGTTGGACAGGCCTGCGCTAGACGCTTACTTTTACCACGTCTCTGTCTAAAAGTGGGGGTTGACGCTGGTGGTTGGATGACGGAGTATCGCCATCGCGGCAGCATATGCGCGTGAAGAAAGAGACGTGACCGACGTGACAGCAATTGTTGCGGCTGTGTTTGCGCGTTCGTGATTATCGAAGGCCTCTAGGAAAATGGCCGAAATAAATGAACGACTTGTTTATTCCCCAAGAAGTCTGTACCAACTGAGTGCGTCCAAGATAGTCTACCTCTTCGTGAATGATAGTTTCCCACACGTGAAGTCCTTGTCCAATTTACCGAACGATGTAATGTTCGATCTTTACTATCAGGTAAACGTCAAAACGTCTTGTGTTGTGTAGTTCTCTGAACACATATACAATCATCGGTGATTCAGACGTTCATATACGTATATGTATATATATATATATATATATATAATATGTATACATATACATTTTCATGTGATCAAAGCGGAATCTGTTTCTTTCGTCGCGATCACTTCAGAAATGATACGATTCCATTGCTTGATTTAATTTGTAAATGGATCGTTTAATGTGAGTAATATGTTCTACCTTTCGATCAATGCGTGCACTATAATTGCAGCACCGAAACGATCGCTGTGTAGTTCAATATTTATTGTAACAGCGTTTATAATTGCACGCTATTAAAAAAGAAAGAATCGTAACGTGCCAGCAAACACATTGTTGTTTCATGATGTGCCAAACTTTATTCTATTGTCTATTGAATCTGTAGACATTTCTGACTTATATAGCTTTTATCGCGGTTTCTCTTCGATTAAATGTAGGTTTCATTCGCGAATCGCTTCACAATAGTGCGATCATATTGGAGCGATTACACACTTTATTTTTCTCTTATTCTTCTTTCGCGTTCACAAAACGGAGTCGTAAATTTGAAAAAAATATAAATAAACCATCTTGCGATTGTAATAAATAATGATATTTTAAATAATTGCGAACGTTTATGCAAAATATAAATGTTTATGAACCAATCTACAGAAATTGCAATCAAAGAGAAATTTGTTAACTGCATTGTGGATTATATCAAATTCCAAATTAAATAAAAATCTCATTAAACTATTTTCCACTTGTTAGCATACTAAGTTTCATATTATTATAAATAATAAATATGCTTTTACAATGATGCACTATACTCGTTCAAAAAATATAAATAATTTATTGCTATTCTTGATTTTGCAGTTATACAAAGCAAATGAACTATGCTTCATAAACTTGGAACTAAGCAATCTAGATACCTTCTCTAAGATGTTGACTGTTATTGATCGACGCATACATTTGTTCCAATGTTTCCAGGTAAGGAGCATGAAAGATATTATCACATTACCTACCAAGGTCTATTTAATAGGATTTTTAGATACAACGATTAACAGCCAAGAATTTTTTTTAAACACTATTGCAATTCATAATTCAAATTTTAAGATTTTAATACATTGTCTAACATGTAATTTGAATTATTCTTCAAGGAACTTATTGAAGGCAGAACAGGAATCAAAAAAGTGCTGACTATGAGATATACTTCATGTTGCTTCCATACTAATAAAAATCCAGCTAGTCAAGAGAAAATGATAATGTTAGGTTTCAGACTTGGTGGATTTTTAAGCGATGCTGGCTGGTATGTCGAAAGTGAACAAGTGTTCCTAAATTGCCGCCAATTATGTTTAGCAAATAATACTACGCCCGAAAATTGGTGTAGAACGTTAGAATGCTGCCGTAGGTAAACAAGATATCATGTATTAACTTCTACCTTATCTGTAAATGAATTTTACATTGATTCTTAATAAGTATCTGATTTTAAAGATTACTACACGTCCAAGCAGCATACTGCTTGTTTCAATGTGCAGCAGACACACAGAAGTTTGCTATGGAAATAGTGAAACAATTAAAGGAGGCAGAGTTCGATTGCAATTATGCTGCTCTATGCAGTGAATTCAGTGTATTATATTATATGAGAAGCGAGTATGACGAGGCTTATAGGTATTCGCTGCATTTACTTTTATTAACTTCATTCTTTGTAAGTTTTAGTAAGAGAATTTTGGATCATTTTTTTAGGTGGAGCATACAAGCATTAAAACAATTGAAACCGACGCTGCCCGCCCGCATTACTATTGACGTTTTGAGGCAGGCAGCAAAATCATGTGTAATGAAACGGAAATTCCAGAAGGCTGGTCTGTTGATCAGACAAGCTCTGTATCTTACTAGACAAGTATTTGATAGAAATCATCCAGTGTACAGTAATGTTCTTATAGACTATGGTTTTTACTTGTTGAATTTTGATAGCTTAATCAACAGTGTAACTGTTTACAAGGTCAGCAAATTATTTATCATAATTCGTTTTCTCACTAATTACATCGATTGCATAAATGGTAATGATCTATTCTTTCAGAAAGCGCTAGAAATAAGGAAGTACGTATTTTCAAAAATGAATTTACATGTTGCACTGGCTCACGAGGATTTAGCTTACGCTCTATATGTGTGCGACTATACTTCTGGTAAATTTCAAATAGCAAGGTAAGCGAATTGATAACTAATCATACTCTAGGCTGTAAAAAGTATGCTTTCTCTCATTGTATATTTATTAAGCAGCGAACATGTTGGAGTAGCGATAGGTATAATGGAGAAGCTTCTACATGGAGATCATTTATTGTTAGCGAGTGCGAGAAGAGTACACGCTTTAATACTCGAGGAAATAGCAATAGACGGTATATCCATATCGTTGGCACAGCACAATTTATTATTCAAGGCTGAATGCTTACATCTGAACACTTTGCAATTAGCGAGAAAAGCATTTGGCGAAAAAAACGTGCAGATTGCAAAGCATTACGGAAATCTGGGGCGTCTCTATCAGAGTATGAGGAAATTCGACGTAAGCGTGACACGTTAAATATACTGAATAAATATATCATGTAATAAAAGTGATATTGTACATATATGTATATATATATATATATATGTGTGTGTGTGTGTGTGTGTGTGTACCTGATATCTGTTTTAGGCAGCAGTAGCAATGCATATCAGAGCCATACGAATCAAAGAAGAATTACTAGGACCGGACGATTATGAAGTTGGCTTAAGTATAGGACACTTAGCATCATTATATAATTTTCATATGTATCGATACAAAGAAGCTGAGACACTTTATTATCGTAGTATCGCGATCAGTAAGTATATATTGGTAATTACACAGCTTAGTGTCTATTCATATTTCAGTGCAATGTACTTTTACGTTATTAGACCAAAAATTGTTCGGTGAAAGCTATAGTGGATTGGAGTATGATTATCGAGGGCTTCTACATGTTTATACCAAACTGCACGAATATGATAAAGTGCTGCAATACGAAACTGCATTAAACAATTGGAGGGCATTGAGATACCAACATGTCCGATCGGAAGGTCCACCAATTGATCACGAGAGACGCCCGCAACCGATCGAAGAAGTGCTTGATACATTCTTTTCTATGTAATATATTTGTACACTTACTTTCGAATGTTGATATTCATCGAACGACTTTATATTAATTTCATATTGCTTGGTATAACTCGAACCAAAGTATAAACGAAATTATGAGTTAGGTTGTACAACTAGCATTTCGTAAATCATGTATCTGTTTAGCTGTACATAATGCGATAAATTTTTTATATTGCCGATACGTTATCAGAGGACTGTATATTCATTGTATGTTACATGACATTCTACATGTCTCTGTACTGTGTACTTCGTCGACTTGTATGTACATGCTATAATTATGTTTACAATTAGTTTCAGAATGAGGCGAATAGATTCATGTCTGAATGTTTGTTTTGTTTACGTTAAAATTGTTTGCAATTAATGTATTAGGTTGGTGCAAAAGTTCGTCCCGTTGTTGGATTTCAGTTCTTTAGCCAAAAACCTCAGAACTTCTATGAGCTCGGGATTATGCAGTTACCGCGAGATGGAAAAAGGTCATCGAACAGAATGGCACATGCTATATTTATTAAATGTAATTTTTAGTAAATCAAATTTTTTATCAATTTTTGTCAAGTGGAACGAATTTTTGCATCAACCCAATATGATACAAGATTTCTAATTTATAGCAAAGTGTATTATACAAATGTGAAAACCGAAGAGAGTAAAAAAGTTTTTATTATACACAATGACGTTATTTTGTGTTAACGGAAAGAATGTAAGCATATTGTTCGTAGAACATTGAATCTTTAATAGAGTGATACACGAGGAATAATTCGTAGCAAATTACCAACTTTCGTAGTGTGTGTGTGTGTGTTAATAAATAATGTACAGTAAGAGGCAGTTATGTTATATGCGCAATGCATTTACTGTAAATTGTACGCAGCTATGTGTAATTTAATGGTATGGTGCACATACACATATTAATGCGTTATTTCTGAACAATTTCGATGAGAAGTTCGAGATTTTTCGAACACCAGTTAATTTGTAATATAGCTGTACTAGATGAATTATTTTCACTCTTACTCTACAAACCTCGTACAATTAGATATGTGATATATTTTGTTTTATCGAACACTCTGTTCCTATATAAACGTTACACCAATTACTGAGACTATAAAAAAAGAATTTGATGGCTTTCGAAACATTAAATTAAAAGAAATGTGTCACACTACAGGGAAGTGTAAAAATTTGTGCTGCTTTGGAAATAAATAAAAAAATTTCAAATGTTTTACATGGCTAGTGTTGCGATAATGACAGGGTGTATTTACAAATGTATATATGTATACATGAACGCACACATATGCAATTCATATTTTCGAAAATTGTGTAATATTTTGAATTTACAAAAAAATTATTTTAATACGTAGAAGTACTAGATAGCAAATCAAAATGACTCAGTAAAAATGAAGTACATTAATGAATAAATGATTAATGTATTCGTTCTATACGAAGCTTATTTTTAATAATATAGATAAGAAGGCAGTAGATAAACAATCATAAATTTTTGGATAACACATACATTCAAAAGCTTTAATCTTTTAAATTACAATAAACGTTAAGTAGTACATAATTCGTATTTACACGATATTTATCTTATCACTCCAGTTTTCAGGTAATAGGAATCTTATCTAGCCCCCTCTCGCACTAGCAGCATCTCTAAAATTTCCTGAAACTAATAAAAAAAACATGCATTTAATGCACTTATGCGTGGTTTAAAAAAGAAAACATTTGATTCATGGACGCATAATATTACCAAATCAATATTGCACATCGCTGGACTGGTCTTGCGTTCGAACATTTAATCAGGTGTGTGTGGTGGTTCTTGGCTAAAATACGGTGCTGTATCTTGCACCAACAGCGTATGGCAAACATCACAGACTCTGGATGGTCTTTGTTTCGGTCCGCTTTTCACAACATGTGAAAGGCACGACTGACAAAATATATGGCCACAATGACGGCAATGTACCTGTGAGAATATACTTTAGTCTTCACTGATACGTTTAAATGAAACGTATGCGGTTTAGGTTTAATTTTTCACAATACCTTTTTCTTTGTAACCGTGAAAGCAGTATGACAACTAGGGCATTCTTCTACGTCCTCCTCGTGTTGCCATCTAACTTCACTACCAGCTTGTCTGATTCTTTCTAGTTGTACCTGATGACAACAAGTAGGATATCAAGTTAATACTGCACATTTTCCAACAACCTAATGTTACACCACTTTTTTTTTTATACATCATACCTGCAACGACTGTGACAGTCTAACAAAGTCTTTCTGAACTGCTTCACTAGTATCTAGTTCTTGTTGAAGGCTGGTAACTCTTTGTCGTAATTCGGCTATTTTTGAATCAGCTTCTTTATTTTCTTTTAACACCACGTCCAGTTGTTTTTCTAAACGTTCTAGTTTTTCTTCTTTCTCAGCGAGCGATCGATGATCTCTGATGTATTTATCTAATTGTGTTCTGCAAAACAATATTATCAGAAATAGCAAACATTTATTATTACTAAATACTTAAACAATTAGGGAAACCTAATGGATAGTGTTACCTTAATCCGCTGATATCATTCTTCAATACCGACACTTCTTGTTCTTTCACTCTACTTTCCTGTTCCATTTGTTCATGAAGCAAGGTCACTTCGTATCGTAACGTGTCCTCTTTTTCTTGCGCAACCTCTTGCGCAACTTTGGCAGTAATCAGATCCTCGCGCATTTTTAGAAGACTAACATGCAAGTCTTCGACATTGTTCGGCATATTGATGCTCTCACTTTGCAATTGCTGGGAATGCTTACTATGCTTACCAACAAGATTCTCATTTTCCTTTTGCAGTCTGCAAAGATTCAACTAATTTTCAATAAAATTTTATCTGGAATGCCTCGACGAAGGATGTTACTTTATATTCGTGAAAAATTCAAAAAGGATGGTGAAAGAAAAATCACGTAATTACTAGAAATTTTCTTACGCAATAAGGTGCCTCTGTACTTCTTCCCGACGCCGCGTTAACTTCACCAGTTCATCTTTAACGTTCCTCTGAACTTGTTCAAAAGATTTCTTCAGCTCAGTCAAAGTCTGTTGTACAGTTTGCGAGGTGACTGTCAATTCAGCTACTTTGATTTTGTGCTCTTCTTTTTTTTCATTCCACTTCTCTTCCATTTCTTTACGGAACTCCACTTCTTTGGCCAAGTCTTCTTTCTGCACTTGTAACATACGCTCCGAGTCGAGAAGTTGCCTTTCGAAATCTTTAGCGGTTGCTTGCATCTTAACTAATTGCGCCTCGTAATTTGCACACATATCGCACACAGGTTCAAAGGAACCAGATTCCTGTTGTCTCTTTAGCGTCTGTGCTTCCTTGCATTTCTGCAGCTCATCGTCTGTAGATCTCAGTTTTTCTTTTAAGGCTTTAATTTCTTCTTCGAGTGGCACTACCAGTGAACGCAGAACTTCTGCATCTTCCTGTGCCTATAAAGCAATACTTTCTAATATTTGCACACCTATGTAAAATCAATAGGGGAAAAAAAACACAAGTAATAAAATAAACACCTCGCCGTGATCACTGAAATGATTTATGAACAGTTTCTGAAATGCAGTGCCACTCTATAAACTCATTGCAGAACAGTTCAAAAACCATGTATCTTTAAGCTTACGTACATATTTTTTTACCTTCCTCATGCTTTCCTCGAGATTGTCAGGGCCTAAGGATAAAGCATCTGCACCTAATTGTGAAACTACTTTTCGAGCTATTGTTTTGGTGACTGTGGATAGTGAGATCTGTGGTCCATCTACAGGTGGCTCCCGAGGTAACTGCGATTTTAACAACGTGTTTTCTTCTTGCAACTTGGAAAGAGTCATTTTCAATTTAGAGACTTCTGTGTCCAATTGTTTTCTTGAACATGAACTTTCTTCCACCGTTTCGTGTATCACTTGTTGTAAGGATGCTATTTCTTCTTGAGCTTTTCTTTTCTCAATAAGCATATCATTCTGAACTTTTAGGTCTGCAACAACCAGTTGAGTCTTTGCCTCATCTAATTCATTTTTCAGTCTTGCAATCTCTTCTTGCAGACATGTGTTATCGCGTAATCTCCTCTTGAATTCTTCTACAAATACAAGGAATTCAACATAAATAACTGACAAAAGATTTATTAGAGTTATTTACATGAACCCAGTTTACCTTCTCTTTGAAGAAACAGTTCCTTTAGCTTTGCTCTCTGAACATTGAATTCCTCACGCATCTTCACATTTTCCAATTCCAGTTTATCTACTTTCTGCTGTAGATCCTCTGAATTGTTACGAAGACTTTGTTAGTAAATTCGGTTAAAACACGAGGAAAGTAACATTAGTCTTGAGCAATAAAGCTCAACTTTGCGGGAACGTTTCTCAGCATTAACAAGAGCGTTTCTGTCAATTGATGTGACACTGAGAAACATTTCGTGAAAGTACGACCGCATCAAACGTACCGCTTCCGTTCATGTTGATGGTGCTGTCCTGCGTGTGGTTCTCCATTATTCGACGATTCGTCGCGACTAAATGAAATTTTGTCGGAGTCGGATCAGTGGCTATTGTGCAAGACAGAAAAATGAATTTTAAGGCATTCCTAAGTCGAACCTTTCGATGACATTATGGCACCGTGTGCCTAGTTAGTCACTCTCAGATTTTACTGACATTCATCTCAACGACAGAATTCCCAAGATTGCAATCACGCGTGGCTACGCAGAACGATGTCACGTTCGACGAAATGGAAAATGAACCTCAACAATTTAGCGGTCTGCCAGCGGTGTATTATCAGCACTTCCTCATCAATCGGTATATCGATATTTTGAACAGTGTGTATTCGATAATCGAGTACTTGAAATCGACTCCGCCAAAATCTCGTTTATGTCACTTGACCACTTCAAAACGTACGCGGCAGTACAAACTGAATAATGTATGTTAGGATACACGTGATTGATAATATTTTCCATAAAAACAGTGAGGTGACAGAACGTAGTATGAGTCTACTGTAAATCTATTTATATTAACAATGGAGATTTACTAATGGAACGAGCGCCATTTTTTTACAAAATCTAATCTAAACATTTGTTGCTAACACTTTATGAGTATTTTGAAGAATGTCTTTAAATATTACACATTTGCTACTAATGCTTCATAAGTGTTTTAAAGAATGTCTTTAAATATGACACATGCGACACTCGCAACTTTATTAATATAGTGAATGGAACCCGTTGGATCATATATAAACAGTCACACCTTTAGGATCCTATAAATGAATCATTATTATAGATTAGCAATAGAAGAGTTGAAAATCAAAAACTGAGTTTTTAAAAATATTTCAAAGCTTTTCTAGACGAAACTATTTCAAAATAAATACAAATTTTTACCAAAAATAATGGATTGATTACTTATAGGTACCTTCAATCGAAAGTTGCAAATTAAAACTTATATTATAACAATTAAATCTAAAGTGTCATTTTACTATAACTTCATTAATTCCTTAAAGGAATTATTAAATAATAAATTGAAAATGAATAATTATTATATAAAGCAAAATTCTAAATACTTTTGCAAAGGTTAAAGTGCTTTTATGAATTGCTGATTTGTCACACAATGTATACAAAGCAACGGTATAAATTTTCGACCGCTAATTATCCCCTCTCTCCTAAAAACAGAATCAGCAAAAGTGCATCAAGTTATCTTCCATGAAATCGATGATTCACAATAATAATGTTGCGTGATTATGTGACTACAGACTATAAGGAAAGGAACATAAGAAACCAATCAAGGACATTCGTTGTAAACAAATAAACTCTTGCAGTGTTCCATAAAGTAACAATCATGCTCGCAGAGCGACCATTACCGAGAGTTTACCTGTTTTGGAAATTAACAATTTCTCGTCGTCAAACAAGATAAAAAAAGACTGATACACATTTCCGAGGGAAAAAGAGAGCGCGAAACGTTAGCCTTGAATTTACTTTCGAATGCGACTCGAGTGGTTTTTTCAAAGAGTTGCCTGTTGCAATCAGCGCATCCGCGACTGCACTGTCAGTTGCTCGTAATGGAGCTGTTGCTACTAATGGGCATTTAACTCTCTCGACATTGTACAAAATCTCTTGTTCTTGGTAAATTTCTTCAAGAGTGCCGAAACATTAATCGTTATGTCGTGATATTCCTTAAATGTCATAAATCGTCAAGCTTCGAAAGAGTAAGAACGTCGCCATCACAGCTTCTGTCAATTTGCGCAGTTAACCGGTTGACCGAATGTGTCTTCATTTTTTTTCGTCATAATAATTTTTTCTCTATCTTCATTCACAACACACTGACTGATCCGTTCGTCGATGCAATCATTCAAACGTAAATGATCCAATGATTACAATGCGAGTTTATAGATAACAGTCAATCTCTATTTACGTTTCCTTGGCATTCTCTGGACATTGTTGAAACTAAATATGTGTATGTACAGATGTATACAGACTTTATTACGTTTCAGAAGTAACATCGAATAACATCATGAGTGCGTTATGGAGAGAACATAAAATGGAAGCGACTAGACCAGCTATTATGGAGAGCCTGGATAGCATGTGCATTTGTAACAGGGGCGTACACCATTCCAATCATGACTCAGTTTCCATAAATGGTATCTGTGAAAATGGATTAAGAGCAAAGTGCCAGTGCAATGAATCTAGGAGCTTCTTGTTAATAGATGGACAAGAAAATCTTAGGGTGTTTAGTGCTGAACAGTTCATAGAAAAATTAAACTGTGGTCAGAAGGATCTAAAAGTAAAGGTAGTGTCCATCTTTGGGAATACAGGTGATGGCAAGAGCCACACATTGAATCAAACATTCTTCAAAGGAGAAGAAGTATTCAAAACTTCAAACAAGCAAAACTCATGTACCTTAGGAGTTTGGGCAGCGTTTGATCCAACCCTCAAAGTGATTTGTTTGGATACAGAAGGTTTATTAGGTATTTTAACATTCAAACGTATATTGTGCATCATACTTTAAGACTGTGCAAGAATGTTTTAATAATTGAATTATCTTTATGTAGGTGTTTCAACTCACGAGAATGAACAAATGAGGTTGTTACTTAAAGTCCTTGCTGTGTCTGATATTGTTGTGTACAGGACACAGTCCGAAAGATTAAACAAAGACTTGTTCATGTTTCTTGGTACCGCTTCACGGGCGTACAATCATCATTTTCAAACTGCCTTACAAGCAGTCGGACAGAGAGAAGGTGTTCTAAGCTCCTTAAGTACATTGGGACCAAGTGTTATAGTACTACACGAAACTAGATACACCGAACCTCTGACCAACAGTACATATTGCTACATTCTCAGATTAACAGTAATTTCAAAATAAGAGTTTCCTCACAAATTGTAATATCAGTTTCACAACAAATATATTGTTTTCTTTCTGTCGCAGATGGTGCGGAAAGTGCGGAAGAAATTCTTAGAACACGATTTGCACAAATGAAACTCGAAACGGAGGCGTTCAGTTCCATGAAATATGTCAGTCTGCAGACGGCAAATCCCACGGCTGATTATGCACTTTTGCAGGCTACAATTAAAAAAGAATTAAATAATACAACCGTTCGATCTGCCAGACAGCCGTATTTAGTTTATAATACCCTAAAGGTTTTAAATGATAAATTTTCTGGAGAAATTGAAACTTATTCCAATTCTTTGTTTCCCGATCAATATTTCACCTGTCCTGTTAAATGTCTTAGCTGTGGATGCAGATGCAGTAATAGTATGGGTCATCTTCGAGAGGGAATACCACACAGTAGCAATACTAGGTCAGTTTTATAATCTACTAAATAAAACGATCACGATTGAACTGAATTTTACTTCATTAATTTATATATTTGCAGGTGCCGGTATCAACATCAGTATGAAAATCTAGTATATATATGTAAAAAATGCCATAGTAATGGAAACGAAATTCAAGTTACAAAACGGATTCAATCACAAAATGATAATAGTTGGTATGGATTGGTTAAATATGCTTGGGCAGGGGATGTGATAGAGTGTCCCCATTGCGGAGAAATATATAGAAGTCGTCAGTATTGGTACGGCAATAAAAATCCAGAAGACTTTGCCGTTCGTACAGAAATTACACATGTATGGAATATGGTACGATATTAAAATATCATTTCGTTCCGTAGGAATTCACTCTTTCTTCCACCCTTAATCATCTCATATTTTTAGGCAAACCCATCGATAACTTCTCAGAATACGGCGCAAAAAGTAATCGATGGTGTGTCGTATATTACCGAAGCTGTGAGTAATGTCTCCTTACAACCAACAAAGGTGCTGTCTGCGTGGGTTGCCGATCAGGTAGCACCCTCTTACTGGAGACCTAATAACGAGATAAAACATTGCCACAAATGTAAAGACGTATTTGGACCAACCGATACGAAGCACCATTGTCGGGCATGCGGTGAAGGCTTCTGCTCACAGTGTTCGTCCAAAATAAAATGTGTTCCATTTAGGAACTGGCATACACCAGTACGCGTCTGTGATAACTGTTATAGCAAGGATACAAACTCCAATGATGAAACTACCGAAACTTCTGAAGATGTGAGTGCAAGAAAAGTATCTGAACAAGTAGTCTCTACCCTGAGCGCGGTCGGAACTGTTCTGAACTATTCAAAATGTAAGCATACGTAAAATTCATATTTATACTGGCATTTTCGAACTCTTTAATCGTTTAACGTTTCGATCACTGTTCCAGCATTCATAAAAGATACCGTTCGACCTTCCTATTGGATCCCTGACTCAGAAGTCGTTAATTGTTGCATATGCTGTCAAAAATTTTCTATTTCTCTTCCACTGCATCATTGTAGAGATTGTGGACGTGGAGTTTGTCAAGATTGCTCGCAACATCGTAAACCCGTTCCGCATAGAGGTTGGGACAAGCCAGTTCGTGTTTGCAACTCCTGCATAAAGATTGACTAAGGGAAATTATATACGAATGATAATAGAAAATTAATTCCTTAGGAGCATCATTAATTCATCGGCACAATATACAATGACTTGAACTAAACGCTAAGGCGATTAAAAACACCAGTTTCCTGTTCTTCAAATTTTGTTGTAAGACATTTGTATATGTTCATGCAGTATTCATTTAATCCGTAATATTTTAATTTGTTTTCCTATTGAATGAACTAAAATTGAATATTTTAATACATGAATGTAAAAAAATTTTCCTATGAATTGTGCCATGTAAATGTATTTATCTTTTCTACGGAAAACTACGTTTGAAAGAGCGAACCATCGTAAATATTCAAATATCACACAGTATAAAATATATGGAACAGTATGTTGTAGCAGTATCTATGAAATCATAAATTATAGCGAGAAATATTCTTATTGATGAAAAGAGATGAACTTCGCCACCGATGTCGCGGTTTACTGGGCTGTGAATGTCTTAGATTCCAAAAAAAAAGCATTTCCCGATTTCTCTGTTATACTTTCAGTACCTAGTTTTATATAATTTAAGAAAAAAGAGAAACTACCTTTATTAAATACTGTAAACCACTTCGGTTTCAAATAGTAAAATAAACTATTGACACTTAAACGATATGGCTGCTTATTTGCCTGTAAATCTAATTGTACGATGCGGTGATACGCAATTAGATATTTGAGTTATTGCTAGTGAAATTTTCGAGAATGTAAAAAAGTTGTAAAAAGAACTATGTTAGAAACTACGTTTGTTTATAAAATATAATACAAACTTCGCTATTCTTCACTTCAAAGCTATACGAATGTTCTGGAGGATCTAATATGTATCGTTTTACAAAGTTCATGTTTTCCCGGGTCGTACACGATACATCGATGTTCGAGTTGCGATAGAAGATGTTTCGGCGAGCACGTGATGACGTCAAAACATGGCGTCTCAATCAGCTGGGTGTTGTGTAGAGTGTGCTTGAGATGCCCGTCTTTAGAAAACCAACGAAGACTGCCGTCTGTCTACTTGAATACGTGAGTTTTCAAGAGAACCCTGTACCGTTTTGCTTCTCGTGGTCGTTTCTAAGTGACAAAATTTAAATGCACAACGACAACTCAACGTTACAGTAAAAACCAGAAAGACGCAAAACACCGTTTCATTTGTTAAACATTTCAATGTGGCTATCTTCGAAAAATTTCCCATAAATAATGGGAATTTCGGTAATGTTTCGCGAATGGGATTGTTGGATCGTGAAATCGTGAAAAAGTTTCATTCCTTCGAGATTAAGTGTCCGAACGATGACGCGTACGTAAAAATACATTAAAAATATGGTTGGTGGAGGAGCTTTTTTCGGGACGACCGAATGTTCTTTTATATTTGTGTAGTATTCGACGTCGTAATCGTCGGGAACGATTGAAAAAAAGTGGATTCTCTACGGAACACGATGTTGATACCGTGTGGAACCGATGCCGTGGCCATTTTCATGTTTGCTCCAGTTTCGTAATCATTATCAACTCCATATTTGAATTCAACAAGTAACGCAGTGGCATGTTTCGGCTGTTCTCGAATTCTTCGTGTTATGCCTAGATTTCGCTAACGACACAAATTCTATCCAGCTTTTCCTCTTCTTTTTTACTATGTAATACGCGTGCAATGTGAAAAATCGTGTCTGTTACTTGCTCCGAATTTTTCGAAAAATGAATACATCCGTGAAAAATTTGTTTATCACATTCCACGTATCCACCAGCGATTTCTGTCCAAACGTTGTTGCTGTGCGACTGTGAATGAAAAATCTAGAACACGAATGTTCAGGAGTCATTTGCGTTACGACTTGTCGATAATAAGGCCGAGGAAACACGCTAAGAAAACTGAGTGCGCCGTTCAAGACGCCATTTTTTTCGAAAACGATTTAAAAGTACATTGTCGGTACGATGAATCCCGTGAAACGGAGTACGCGTGAAATACCTGCGACGCTGTCGCTTTAGGGGATGTACATCGTGGAAGGTATCGAGGAACACATCGATCCCTTCGAAGTTTATTTTCAGAGTCCAATGTGTTCCGAGTAGCACGGCCATTTTGTCGCTTATTAGTGGATAAACAAATGACGATGATACTGTGGGTTCGAGGCTACATGCGCATTACGATGCGCGGAAATTCAATTTCACTGACTACGCGTCCATTCTTAACACTTCGTTGACGAGGCGCTTCAAAATATGCTTTATATGGACACAACGTTATGTGCTCTGTGTTAATTATTACTTATTATTATGAACATATACTTGAAAACGTTCTATATCCAGTGCACCATTGATGGTGCACAATAAACTTTTCGTTGTGATCATTGACTCTTTTCATTGTCAGCACATCGTAACATCGATTAATTTTACTTATTCAATGAAAAATTAATATTTGCATTCTTAAATGTTATCTAGTAAATATTTAAACGTTTATAGTTTACTGTGGGCTATCAATGACCCCCGAGTGACACGAACGGAAAGTCACTCGAAAATACTGAAGACCCGAAAAAGAGCAGAATTTATTAAAACAGAAAAAGTTACAATGAATTTTAGAAAGCGTATCAACGCATTAAACCCCTTTAGTAAAGCGTTAATTACGATGTTTCTATATGTTACAAAAATAAGAAACGAATAATATTGAGAACGATCGCTTTCTGTACTTCTCTCTTATTTCTCCGTAAAATACTTTTCGTACCTGAAAATTGACACACATTTCTTGATAAAATTACACGTGATCACCATTTTTTATTACTGACGAATGGTAATTTGTTATGTAATCATAACTATTGACCGTTTTAATGTTTTAAATAATTTTCTCTGTTGCGAAAACTTGCAATTTACGCTTCAGAATAATGCCGACAATAATTCGACTGTTCTAAAGAATAGAAGCGTTCGGGGCTACTAGATGTAACCATGCTACTATACAATTGCGAGGAAGCTGTTGCTTAGCAACAGCATTTCTGCCTCGTTGCCGACCGAATCATCGACGCTTATCTATTTTTTCTTCGTTTCGAAGATAAAATTCTCTTTCTCTTGAAAGAAAAAAATAACGAAATACTTCTATTACTAGCACGTAACTTTTTTGTTTTTTTGAATATTATTTTTATCTTTTGCCGTTTAAATTCTTGTGATATAATACAGTGTGAATTCATTCTAGAAGTAATATGTATGTATATAGGTATATGTATGTATAGCATACTGAAGTTTGAAACAATTTTTTAGTAATTATAAATGAACTTATCAATGCAATTTAATATTTATAACTTTATGTTACAGTGACAAGAAGAATATTTGAAACAATATGCCACCAGATAGGCCAGATGCATCAGGAGTAGAAACTGGAATTGGGCTGAACAGCACTCAGGTCTTCAATTTCGGGGAAACAGTGTACACAATGAAAGAGGAAGAGAATGCAAGTGCTTTTGTTGAGGCAAATTCGACCGACGAGCTTCACGAAGATGTCTCAATGTCAGAGAAATCTATAGAGAGGAATAGTCAGTTAGATGATGATTTAACTTCTTTAACCTGGTTACACCAGCAAAATTTGTTGAAGGGTTTGGATATTTCGAATCCATCCAAAGACATAAAGAATGAGAATTTATTAAATAATAATGTATCTAACGAGGTGGCAGACTTTTCTGAGAATACCAACTCCATTTCGAGTTTAGACGACGGTTATTGTCCAGGTAACTATTATATGTTGTCTAGATCAATTTGGTTGGCATAGCAGCGTTAATTAAATATCATTTTCTTCTTTTCTCATTCCCACAACAGATAATACTGGCAAGATAAATAATTCAACGTCGTACAGTCATAGTCAGAGCTTTCAGCATACAAATAAGAATGGTCAAAGGTCAATGCAAATATTTCAAGAGTCGGTGAAAAATCATTACAATTCCTCGCAAAATAATCAAACGAAGATCTCTTTGAGCAACAACAATCTGCCAGTTTCTAATCGGAACAAACATCCCACTCATATACCATATGATCCTCATTTGCACAGAAACAGTAAACCTCCGTATTCATTTTCCTGTTTAATTTTCATGGCTATTGAAGATAGCCCTGTAAAAGCTCTGCCAGTCAAAGAAGTATATGCATGGATTTTGGATCACTTTCCATATTTTAGGAATGCTCCCACTGGATGGAAAAATTCTGTAAGACATAATTTAAGCCTGAATAAATGCTTTCGTAAGGTGGAGAAAGCACCGGTAAGTACATCGCGCGTCGCGATATTTTTGTTTGATACTTACATTTTCGAGCAGACATCATCAGACGAAATTCTGCCCTTTCAGAATTTGGGCAAAGGGTCGTTATGGATGGTGGACGCGCAGTATCGTCCAAATTTAATACAAGCGTTGTCTCGTGCTCCATTCCCGCCTCCTACCGCTCAAACATTGTCTTCCCCAGAAAAACCCGTGAGAAAAAATACAAGTACACGGCTTCCAGATCCTATTCTCTTCCCGTACCTTTCCAAGAGACTGGCATCAAGTAACATTACTGACAACACAGATACGGAAGTGGACAGTGATGTTGACGCAGCGGCAGCTGCTATGCTTTCTTTCAAACACGGACCTATTATTCTAAATCACAATAAAGGTAGAGACCGTTAATTGCAATGTTCGAAATTTCATAGTAATTCGTATAATTTTATCGTAGATCGTAAACGAAAATTACCAGAATCTGAAAAGTTGATTCCAGTAATCACTAGGAGCTCTAGCGAAGATCATACATACAGTTGCATTACCTCAGTAAAATTAGAAAGGTAAGAGTAATGTTATATTACATTATATTAACAGTCACGGTTTTTTTTATTTATATTATATGTTTCTTACGCGTTCATTGGTTTAGCAAATTCCCGAAGGAAGAACCGAATCCCGACTTTGACGAGCAGCGGAAGATAGCGGAAGGTGCGGACGCGTTGTTGAATTTAGCGGGTGTAACCACGGGGCTTAGTAGAACGTCTCAAGTACAAGGTATCGCAACAAAGTCCGAGGGTACCGCGAAACCGAAGAAACGTTCGACTCCAAATGATTACTCGAACCCACCGGAGAAAAGGCGCAAACATTGGCCAAAGTGGAGTGACGGAAAGCGGTATTTAAAGCAAATTATATAAAAAAAACTTTTTTGTCGCGCGTACGTATATGCAGCATTTACGTACAATCTTATCTTTCGTCTCTGATAAAATGAAAAGAAAAAAAAAGGAATTTCTTAAAATTCTATTTTCAATGTCGATTATTGAAATCGAAAGAAACTTAAAAGTCTTATATCGCTGATAACGACTCTGTCGTTTTTCGAATGCAACCAATGTTAGCGATGATTTGCATCGAAGTTATTGCCATTTTTAGGCCTGTAAGAAGAAAGAATATGAGAAGACGCGATGCGTTGCGTCGCGTTCGAAGAAAAACTCTGTCGGGTGCATTTCTATTTAATGAGAGAGAAACCGAGAAAAGGGGAGATACGGGAAAAGAAAATAATTGGCGGTCGCTCAGGGTTTAGAACTCGCTATATGCCAAAATAAATTGAGTAGCACTAAGCAACAAGCAATAATAGGAAGATAGTGTTAAAGGAAAAATGTTAACTTTTCTCAGCGTGTTACTAAAACATGATTACAATTAAGCGGTTCGTGGAATGTCAATGAAGAAAGCACTGTCGCATACTAAACTAAATAACGGTAAACTTTTTAGACCTGTTGTGACAATTATACATATTAATTCATAGAGAGTTTAATTAATGATAATAGAGTTCTATATATTAGGTTTTTGTAGATATGTATAGAGATATAATTGATATCTATTCGATAGAGAAATTGATAATATATTTAAAAAAAAGATTATATATATATATACATATATACATATATATACATACACGTATATACACATACACATGTTCATGTTCATGCGCTCATTCATTTACATTTGAAATACATCTGGTCATGTACGCAGCTGTATGTGTGCAAGAAACGTACCGCACGAATAATCAGTAATAAAACAAAGAAACAAGAAAAAGAAATTACAGAAACGAGGTGCGCTAAAACATGGACTTGAAATGAGAAAAATAATATCATTTCATGCCTTTTTCTACTCTCTTTGTGGCTTTTGAGATGATTTTGAACAGTGCTGTATATATGTAGATCCTATAATGTATGCACGAACCAGTTTCGAAATTTTGTTAAAAGGATCAATATATCATGTCGGGTTGATAATATTGACTGGAACGTAAGGTGTAAGAACAAGAGGTCATCCTATTTTTATAAAAAAATAAAATAAAAAAGATAAATAATATATCCGTAATATTAAGAAAATCGTGAATACCTGATAAGTAATGAGAGATGTATATGTGGTATAACAGGCGGATATCGATAAAGAACTGGTCTTGCATACATTAATATCTAGTTCTATATAGAGAGAACGTATATTTTTACAGGGCACTGCCCGCGTGATAAAAGCTCTTCCTAATAATTCGCTAAAAACACAGTTCATTAGCTTAAACCATTTACTAATTGTAATCATAGCATAACTTGCGTGACACTACAAGCACAGCATGGTAGCGCAGCCTGAACAATTTCATGTGTTTATGATTACATGCCATATAATTGTGAAATTTTCATAAAACGAAACTGTATAATTTTTCGATTCTTTCGAATAGGGAATGCATGTAGCGAAGGTACTCGCACAGAGAACTTGGTTACCAATTTAAAATGACGAAATTTTAAATCGGAGACACTTCGAGAGTCTTACGGTTATACGTATAAACATAAAGGGAAAACAAAGAAGTATCAGTTGTTAGGTCGATAATAAATAATGATATTTAAGCGTCGCAGTGGAAATAACAATAAATTGTTACTTGTAATATATGTTACTGCTGGCTCAGATATATTCAAGACGCGAGACTCGTATAGTTACTGCTTTCAAGAAGGTGCAATTTAATTTAACTTATTAATTACTTGATTGTTTATTGTGTAATATTTAATGTGTTTAGTTACTTTTCAGAGTTTCCAATTCATCTTGTAGAAAATTTATTTAGTTAGGAATCGTGATGATGCGTTTGCTCACGAAACGGTAAAATTTCTGGCGAGTTAGTTTATTGCATTTGAGAACATTGCAGAAACGTAACATTCTTAGGTGTTATTAACGTAAAAATTCTATAATTTAGCGCAACGATAAATTTAAAGGACAAATATTGACAGGGCGCGCTGCCAAAACTTTTTATGTGATTGTAGCTAGTCAGCTACAAAGAAAAATCCAAGATAAGGGTGCAAGGAAGAATGCCATGTTATATATAATATATACGGTAAATCAACTTCAATTTTTGAGAGAAATGTACATTTTTATGTAATGTAAAATTATTCTATTTAGCCTATGCATACATGTTTATATTCTTTAGAGGTAATGCTCTTAAGTGTGAGGAATTTCTTTTCGAAATTTGTATAAACATACACACAAGCAAGAGTTTTTGTAGACTTTATGTTTTCTATTGTCTGTGATATTATTGCAAAACTAAACATGCCTTGTTGTTGTTGTTATACTTTGGTGAAGCAGACGTTTTTTTAGAGCTTTATAAGTTTTATTGGTTAGAAAAAAAGGGGAAAGGTATTCCCTAAACTTTCTGATATTATTAATTGGCATTCTTGCTGACACCTTAATATTCTAATCTAGATAGGGAAACTGGCATCTTCAAATTAGTAATACATTATATATATTATATATATATATATATACACATATTGAAAGTAATATCACGGTTTTCACTATTTGTTGAAATTTTTAGTCTAGCTTTTGTTTGCTATGACTAAAGATCTGTTCTTCCATGTAGTTTATTCTAATATAATCATTTAGGGGGTGGGATGCCATTTATAGTAATAGTAATCTAGCTAATCGATCAATTACAAATTAGAGTAATCGATTAGCAATACAACGTAAAAGCAATACACCAGTAAATCCTGACATCGGGCAAAATACTCTGGTCGGCCGATCTCCGGGAGAATATTTATTTATAAATCAATGTAATGTCACGCATTTGCACATAGCAAAGATAAGTACAAGAAAGTTGAATAAGACCGTAATTGTACAAGGATAGCTCATTCGTTGAGTATTTTTTACAAGTATTACTGTAGTATATACGCGGTAGAAATATCATTTCTTTCACGCGATCTTATAATTGCATGCGATTCATTACTTAATATAACGTTTAAATCCTGTGAAGGACGGCCGACTGACAGATAGATGAAACCATCGATGATTAAAACACCAAAAAATTAAGTGTACGAAACAAACCATATTTCATTGTATCGCGACTAGCCACGGACAATCAAAATGTAACATGGTGTTTAATTTGCTTCCATTACATGACATCGTGCCAAACGCAGAAATCATTTATTTGAGGAACAGATGTTAATTTATATCTACGAGCTGTACATTGTACGAATTTTGTTGGCGATATGTGTAATATTATTATTATTATATGATTATATTATTATTATTATTATTATTATTATTAATATAATTTCTATTCATTTTAAACAAAACACACACTGTAAAATGTTTGTTAAGTTTTTGACCTTGCTTATATAATTGAGTAAAATATTTAATATTTTAGATTGTAACCAAGACAGAACTTTATTAATGAAAAGAATGTGAAAAATCAAATGCGTGCAGAATTTATTGTTTAAACTCGCAACCTTCGCGAACGCGGTACATCACCTACAATTAAGAAAGAAATTTAAAGACCGATTGTTATTAATTGATGTTAATTTGAATACAATATATTAATATATATACATATATTAATTCTATATTGATACTCCTGAGTCAATTAACTAAGTTATCAAGTGCAGTTACTGAATGCAATGGAAGCATATTTTAATCGTAGTTGGCGCGATTTATGTAGTGATCGGTGATGTCAGAGGGTAAAAAATACTTGCAACGTCATCTATGACAAAATGCTAAACTACTAATCAAGTAGATTTATTTGCAGATGGCGCCACTTTGAGGATTTTGCATTTTCGCGCATTTTACGAAAATTCTAGAATTAGTTTCAATGTCCATGACCAAAGGTCTACCATTATTTTTGCGATCTCATGATTTTGCAGTTTGCTCGCCATGTTTGAAATTCAACAACTACTGCACACTTCGTACAAATATGGTACATATTTACTTTTTATTTAAATAATTACAAGACAATGTACAATTGACAATTACTGTGATATCTGAAAATCAGGAAATTCTTTGGCTATTCTCGATTTTATGGCACAAGTTCCATAAAATAATGTTCAGTCGTGAGGACTATAAAAATATATCAAAGTACGTTTCCTGTTTCATAATATATAATATTCCAAGTCCTAAGTTAAAATAAAGGAGAATTACTGACACTGTGCTTATTAGGCTTCATACTCCTTAAAAATGGTGCACATCTTCTGAACACACACAATATATTACTATGCCTACTATGCACATTAAAATTGCTAAAATCCAGTATTTCCAATAGTTTTTATTCGTTCCTGTTTGTAACTGTTTCCTGTCAGACTTATCTTTTCCTTTGCGACGTGGTTTGAATTTTCGTTCAAATTTCTCAATCTCTTCTTGATTACGTATTTCTTCGGCTTGTCGTTTCTGCTCCAGCAAAGCCGCTTCCGCTTCGCATTTCTCATTTTTCAATTTCTTACAAATATCATCGCATTGCACGTGTATTTGTTGCTTTTGTATTATAGAACACACAAAGTTCTTCTTGATCCGTTTGCACGGACAGAGTACCTTAACATTTTTATTGCACTCATTATCGTTCTTACATACACCGGGATGGCAGTCATTCATACATCGGTGTCCACAAGGATACTGCAATAAAAGTGATCCCAATAACGATTAAACAGAATACAGTCATAATACAGTAAATATATAAATATAATAAGATATTCATTTACATTTTTAGGACACTGGTTCCCACATTTGAGCAATTGATTACGTTGCTCCACTGTAGCCGATGTTAATTCGACGCATCTTCGGTACAAAGTGACTATACCGCAATGACATGAAATTTTAACTAGTTGTTTACAAGGACTACACGGTGCTGGGTGACATGGCTTTGGACACGAATGCGTACAACCTTGTGGTCGCGGGAATAAACATGGTTTCTCACATTCCATGCATGGGGTACTATTTTTACCATTGTCGGATTGTACTTTGTGGCAAACGAATTCACAATTATGGTTCGTACAGGATAACGTTCTTCCACAGAGCCTTCCACAAGATGTGGGTTTGGCCATATGACAAGGCCATGGACGCGTCTCATGGCCTCCTAAACATGTAACTGGTACTGATACTTCGCATGGTGGACACGGTAGCGTTTTCAATTGCTTGGTTTCTTTCTGTATTTCCCATGGCCCCGTAGCATGTGCATTCAGATCATTCTTGTTTACTTTTACCCAGACTTTCGTGTGGCAAATGGCAATGCACGAATGACCGCATCGTTTATATACTAAATCGCAAATTTTTTTACAAGGTGGACACGGACCTTGATGACATTTATGAGTTTCTCTTTTAGGGTGGTGACAAATCGGCGGTATCTTACACGGCTTGTTACAAGGCGGTGGTTTAATTCTCTTTGTTGTACCGCATGGTACTGTTATCTTATTGTAACCACATCTGCATTGAATAACGTCGGTAAGCACACACGGATAACAAGGGCCGTTGTGACATGGAGCCGAACATTTGTGCTTGCGACAGTTTAAAGTGTTCTCGCAAACTTTTTCGCATAAGTTAAACGTATTCTTGGTCAAACAATCGCAACATTTCTTGTTGCACAAATGCCTTCCGCATAGTCGCATTTGCGTACATTTTTTAGTGCAGTGAAATTCTTTGCCGCAGGCAATTTCTTTTTTATAACTTCCGCAACGACATGACTTTTTGACCACTTCCAAGCATTGTCCACATCGATTCGTGTGACATCTCATGCTGCAAAAATGTGAACCACAATCTAGTAGTTTGCCACACGTGTCGCCGCATGTGGGTAGTTGTTCCTGTTTGCAAGAAATCGCGTAACGCTTTTTCCCACAGGGACATGTTCTGTTCTTTTCCAGAGGACAAGGACCACATTCTCCAGGTAAATGGCATGTGCTCTGACAAAAGTGAACGTTACAAGATAGAGGTCGGCGACAAGGTTTATCGCACTTTAATGCACCTTCCGAACATTGCGTTACACCCTTGTAACTCTTACAGTGGCATTCAAGTAGCAACATTTCTGGACACGGAGGGCAGTCACCATCATGACATAATTCCTTGCAAGTATGAGAGCATGATTTGTATTTTTTGTTACATGCAGTACCGCAACTCCATTCTTTGGCATTGCATCTTCGTTGTTGAGGTGCTTGTTTGCCACAAAAACATTTAACCGACACTGTCTTAGCACACGGAGGACATGGCCCAGGATGACAGAGTAAAACACATTTGTGGCCACACTCTGGTTGCAAAAGTTTGTCACAAGTATCTCCACAAGAGTGTGGAATATTCCATGGATGAAATGCAGGGTCCACAACTTTTTTGCAGAAGCATGTATAGTTACGAGGAATTTCATCTTGCCTATACTCCGTACGACAATTTGGACTGAAATAAGTTTGTCAATGTAATAAAAAGTAAAGGGTTTAAATTGTATGATATTATGCTGCCTACTGTCACATGTTCCTTACCATGCCCATACTGGAGCAATACCTTTTTCACGTTTAACATTTAAACTATCACGTATCCATTGTAGTATGCAGGATAAATGTAAAAAAGCAAAACACTTACTGCAGTTCCAGATCTGAAATATTCTCATTAATTATTTCATACATATTCTAAAGAAGGTATTAAAAATACCAATATAATTTACTATACCGGATCTGCTTTTCTTATTGTTGAAATACATATTAAACAAACCGCGCTACCGGATTGAAATATATTAATTAAGTATGATAAAATCTTTTCTGCATCTGCCTCTCTTCCATGGTAGGCAGATAGTACTTTGCTAACCACATTTTGTATATCCTCTGCACCTATGTCATCTTCATCCTCACTGGATGATTCTAAATGAGCATTTGCTTCTAAATGCTTATTAATTGCTACTTTATTTTGTGCTTGAGCTCTTCTAAATTTCTGCATGTTTTTTTGGAATCTTGTATTGATAAGAAATATAGTCGATAACAGTTTACTCTACAATAAAAAAATGTAATTAAATAAAACTCTGAAATAAAATTTCAAAGTATGTACAAAATAGTTGTTAATAATTCCATTACAATATTTCAATTACTGAGAATGTTATATAAAATACTTCTTTATGTATAAAAGACAAATAGATAATTTATGTACCTATATGTACCTGTGCAAAGAAATAGTTAACACCTGAATAATATACTGCAGGTAATTAATCCTTATTATATAGTATATTGAAACAAAAGGGGAACATTTCATGTCAATTACATTACATTTGAATGCTACCAATTTTAACCATACTTTGCTATATATGCCACGCACACCACCGCACATGCAAAGTCAAGTGACCCGTGGACACTATACCCCACTCTTGCCATCCCTACTTATGTATGGTTTGATACGATATTCTATGATGCGGATCCAAGTGTAATCGTAAAAAACCTTAACAAATTGGACAATTATGAAGAAAAAATATGTACCAAAGATAGAAAATAATCTACTAAACTTCCATGTACTGATATTGAATGAAAATAATATTCGAATAATTAAATATTCAATTAAATGACAAATTGCGCGCTAAAAGTGAATGATGACGTCATCTAGGGAAGAACAGACGAACTACATATGTGCCCGCCAGAAAGTGGCGAAATAAATACGTGATGAGTAATAAATATCTTTTAGTAAAAGTGTTATGTATTCCACAAACATGTGAATTCCATTTAGTGGTCAAACTGAGGTACGAAACCGTGTCCTATATCTTGTAAACGTAAAATGTAATTATATTACACTGTCAAGGAGATTGTTTCCGATTTGCAACTTTGTTACACGTGGCGCCCTATGACTGTACAGTTGAGGTGTTCTCGATTTATCACGTTGTTCCTTTTGTTAAAATTTTAAGAAACCAATTGGTCGTTTAAAAAGTGCACGAAAATTCAGGACAATTGAGTTCTCTGTTAGTAACTTTGTTATATATCCCATCAGAACCTTACTATTTATTCAGTTTTCGGGAAAATCGCTTAATATATATATTCTATTTATATATTAATATAATAGTATATATCTGAATATATATATTCAGCTACGTGTCTCTTAAATTAAGTGAAATACAGAAGTTTTATTTTCTTGAAAATTAGTGTCAAAGAATGCAGCAACTGATCAGATTAGCTTCGTAAATAAATCGAAACCCTGTATCGACACATTGTTTTTTAGGCTATCAAATATCACACGAAGTCTTTTAGGAAGTAGTAAAATCTTTTACACAAATTCAATGAAATACTTTCAGGTAACCAGTCTAGGGCTATGAAATTAGAATGTTCAAGAAGACGTAAAGAAGTTTCATATTATGTTATTCCCATTCTTTACAATTTCCCTTGCGAGAATGCCTTACCGTAATGAGCCACCTCGTGGCCGCGGGATTCCGGGAATCGGGTGACGTCACGGCGTGCGAGCGAGAGCGGTAGAGCGAGCCGCGGTATCGGTGCTCTCCGTCGGTGTTGACGGGTGCCGAGGAATTTCGGTGGTCTATGGGAGGGAGGTGTGCGAGCGAGAGAGTACGGTAGAGCGTGCCGAGTATCGGTGCTCTCCGTCG